>NW_026892108.1:0-5857 GCF_015708825.2 Lethenteron reissneri
GCAAATCTGCTGGAAAGCGTGTGGAAGGTTCGTGACGTTCCTACGATATTTGGCGACACTAAATGAGCGATTTCCAGCTCCAGGGAATTCGGAGCGAGAGAAACGAGGCCCCGTAACGCACATGAGAGCAATCCCGGCCAATTTCTACCGTTTGATGGGGTCTATGTGTGCTGGAAAAGCGTGTGGAAGTTTCGTGACGTTCGGACGATATTTGGCGACACTATAATGAGCGATTTCCCAGCTTCAGGGAATTCGGAGCGAGAGAAACGAGGCCCCGTAACTCACATGAGAGCAATCCCGGCCAATTTCTACCGTTTGATGGGGTCTATGTGTGAAAATTTTGAAGTTTTTTGGTGCACGAGCAAATCTGCTGGAAAAGCGTGTGGAAGGTTCGTGACGTTCCTACGATATTTGGCGACACTAAAATGAGCGATTTCCCAGCTCAGGGAATTCGGAGCGAGAGAAACGAGGCCCCGTAACGCACATGAGAGCAATCCCGGCCAATTTCTACCGTTTGATGGGGTCTATGTGTGCTGGAAAAGCGTGTGGAAGTTTCGTGACGTTCGGACGATATTTGGCGACACTATAATGAGCGTTTTGCCAGCTCCAGGGAATTCGGAGCGAGAGAAACGAGGCCCCGTAACGCACGTGAGAGCAATCCCGTCCAATTTCTACCGTTTGATGGGGTCTATGTGTGCTGGAAAAGCGTGTGGAAGTTTCGTGACGTTCGGACGATATTTGGCGACACTATAATGAGCGTTTTGCCAGCTCCAGGGAATTCGGAGCGAGAGAAACGAGGCCCCGTAACGCACGTGAGAGCAATCCCGTCCAATTTCTACCGTTTGATGGGGTCTATGTGTAAAAATTTTGACTTTTTTTGGTACACGAGCAAATCTGCTGGAAAGGCGTGTGGAAGTTTCGTGACGTTCGGACCATATTTGGCGACACTATAATGAGCGTTTTGCCAGCTCCAGGGAATTCGGAGCGAGAGAAACGAGGCCCCGTAACGCACATGAGAGCAATCCCGGCCAATTTCTACCGTTTGATGGGGTCTGTGTGTAAAAATTTTGACTTTTTTTGGTGCACGAGAAAATCTGCTGGAAAGCGTGTGGAAGGTTCGTGACGTTGCTACGATATTTGGCGACACAAAAAATTGCGATTTCCCAGCTTCAGGGAATTCGGAGCGAGAGAAACGAGGCCCCGTAACGCACATGAGAGCAATCCCGGCCAATTTCTACCGTTTGATGGGGTCTATGTGTAAAAATTTTGACGTTTTTTGGTGCACGAGCAAATCTGCTGGAAAAGCGTGTGGAAGGTTCGTGACGTTCCTACGATATTTGGCGACACTAAAATGAGCGATTTCCCAGCTCCAGGGAATTCGGAGCGAGAGAAACGAGGCCCCGTAACTCACATGAGAGCAATCCCGGCCAATTTCTACCGTTTGATGGGGTCTATGTGTAAAAATTTTGAAGTTTTTTGGTGCACGAGCAAATCTGCTGGAAAAGCGTGTGGAAGGTTCGTGACGTTCCTACGATATTTGGCGACACTAAAATGAGCGATTTCCCAGCTCCAGGGAATTCGGAGCGAGAGAAACGAGGCCCCGTAACGCACATGAGAGCAATCCCGGCCAATTTCTACCGTTTGATGGGGTCTATGTGTGCTGGAAAAGCGTGTGGAAGTTTCGTGACGTTCGGACGATATTTGGCGACACTATAATGAGCGATTTCCCAGCTTCAGGGAATTCGGAGCGAGAGAAACGAGGCCCCGTAACGCACATGAGAGCAATCCCGTCCAATTTCTACCGTTTGATGGGGTCTATGTGTGCTGGAAAAGCGTGTGGAAGTTTCGTGACGTTCGGACGATATTTGGCGACACTATAATGAGCGTTTTGCCAGCTCCAGGGAATTCGGAGCGAGAGAACGAGGCCCCGTAACGCACGTGAGAGCAATCCCGTCCAATTTACCGTTTGATGGGGTCTATGTGTAAAAATTTTGACTTTTTTTGGTACACGAGCAAATCTGCTGGAAAGGCGTGTGGAAGTTTCGTGACGTTCGGACCATATTTGGCGACACTAAATGAGCGTTTTGCCAGCTCCAGGGAATTCGGAGCGAAAGAAACGATGCTCCGTAACGCACATGAGAGCAATCCCGGCCAATTTCTACCGTTTGATGGGGTCTGTGTGTAAAATTTTGACTTTTTTTGGTGCACGAGCAAATCTGCTGGAAAGGCGTGTGGAAGTTTCGTGACGTTCGGACGATATTTGGCGACACTATAATGAGCGTTTTGCCAGCTCCAGGGAATTCGGAGCGAGAGAAACGAGGCCCCGTAACGCACATGAGAGCAATCCCGGCCAATTTCTACCGTTTGATGGGGTCTGTGTGTGCTGGAAAAGCGTGTGGAAGTTTCGTGACGTTCGGACGATATTTGGCGACACTAAATGAGCGTTTGCCAGCTCCAGGGAATTCGGAGCGAGAGAAACGAGGCCCCGTAACGCACATGAGAGCAATCCCGGCCAATTTACCGTTTGATGGGGTCTATGTGTAAAAATTTTGACTTTTTTTGGTGCACGAGCAAATCTGCTGGAAAGCGTGTGGAAGGTTCGTGACGTTCGTACGATATTGGCGACACAAAAAATTGCGATTTCCCAGCTTCAGGGAATTCGGAGCGAGAGAAACGAGGCCCCGTAACTCACATGAGAGCAATCCCGGCCAATTTCTACCGTTTGATGGGGTCTGTGTGTAAAAATTTTGACTTTTTTTGGTGCACGAGAAATCTGCTGGAAAGGTGTGGAAGTTTCGTGACGTTCGGACGATATTTGGCGACACTATAATGAGCGATTTCCCAGCTCAGGGAATTCGGAGCGAGAGAAACGAGGCCCCGTAACTCACATGAGAGCAATCCCGGCCAATTTCTACCGTTTGATGGGGTCTGTGTAAAAATTTTGACTTTTTTGGTGCACGAGCAAATCTGCTGGAAAGGTGTGGAAGTTTCGTGACGTTCGGACGATATTTGGCGACACTATAATGAGCGTTTTGCCAGCTCCAGGGAATTCGGAGCGAGAGAAACGAGGCCCCGTAACGCACATGAGAGCAATCCCGGCCAATTTCTACCGTTTTATGGGGTCTATGTGTGCTGGAAAAGCGTGTGGAAGTTTCGTGACGTTCGGACGATATTTGGCGACACTATAATGAGCGTTTTGCCAGCTCCAGGGAATTCGGAGCGAGAGAAACGAGGCCCGTAACGCACATGAGAGCAATCCCGGCCAATTTCTACCGTTTGATGGGGTCTATGTGTAAAAATTTTGACGTTTTTTGGTGCACGAGCAAATCTGCTGGAAAAGCGTGTGGAAGGTTCGTGACGTTCGTACGATATTTGGCGACACAAAAATGTGCGATTTCCCAGCTTCAGGGAATTCGGAGCGAGAGAAACGAGGCCCCGTAACTCACATGAGAGCAATCCCGGCCAATTTCTACCGTTTGATGGGGTCTGTGTGTAAAAATTTTGACTTTTTTTGGTGCACGAGAAAATCTGCTGGAAAGGCGTGTGGAAGTTTCGTGACGTTCGGACGATATTTGGCGACACTATAATGAGCGATTTCCCAGCTTCAGGGAATTCGGAGCGAGAGAAACGAGGCCCGTAACACATGAGAGCAATCCCGGCCAATTTCTACCGTTTGATGGGGTCTATGTGTAAAAATTTTGAAGTTTTTGGTGCACGAGCAAATCTGCTGGAAAAGCGTGTGGAAGGTTCGTGACGTTCCTACGATATTTGGCGACACTAAAATGAGCGATTTCCCAGCTCCAGGGAATTCGGAGCGAGAGAAACGAGGCCCCGTAACGCACATGAGAGCAATCCCGGCCAATTTCTACCGTTTGATGGGGTCTATGTGTGCTGGAAAAGCGTGTGGAAGTTTCGTGACGTTCGGACGATATTTGGCGACACTATAATGAGCGTTTCCCAGCTTCAGGGAATTCGGAGCGAGAGAAACGAGGCCCGTAACTCACATGAGAGCAATCCCGGCCAATTTCTACCGTTTGATGGGGTCTATGTGTGCTGGAAAAGCGTGTGGAAGTTTCGTGACGTTCGGACGATATTTGGCGACACTATAATGAGCGTTTTGCCAGCTCCAGGGAATTCGGAGCGAGAGAAACGAGGCCCCGTAACGCACATGAGAGCAATCCCGGCCAATTTCTACCGTTTGGGGTCTATGTGTGCTGGAAAAGCGTGTGGAAGTTTCGTGACGTTCGGACGATATTTGGCGACACTATAATGAGCGTTTTGCCAGCTCCAGGGAATTCGGAGCGAGAGAAACGAGGCCCCGTAACGCACATGAGAGCAATCCCGGCCAATTTCTACCGTTTGATGGGGTCTATGTGTGCTGGAAAAGCGTGTGGAAGTTTCGTGACGTTCGGACGATATTTGGCGACACTATAATGAGCGTTTTGCCAGCTCCAGGGAATTCGGAGCGAGAGAAACGAGGCCCCGTAACGCACATGAGAGCAATCCCGGCCAATTTCTACCGTTTGATGGGGTCTATGTGTAAAAATTTTGACGTTTTTTGGTGCACGAGCAAATCTGCTGGAAAAGCGTGTGGAAGGTTCGTGACGTTCGACGATATTTGGCGACACAAAATGCGATTTCCCAGCTTCAGGGAATTCGGAGCGAGAGAAACGAGGCCCGTAACTCACATGAGAGCAATCCCGGCCAATTTCTACCGTTTGATGGGGTCTGTGTGTAAAAATTTTGACTTTTTTTGGTGCACGAGAAATCTGCTGGAAAGGCGTGTGGAAGTTTCGTGACGTTCGGACGATATTTGGCGACACTATAATGAGCGATTTCCAGCTTCAGGGAATTCGGAGCGAGAGAAACGAGGCCCCGTAACTCACATGAGAGCAATCCCGGCCAATTTCTACCGTTTGATGGGGTCTGTGTAAAAATTTGACTTTTTTTGGTGCACGAGCAAATCTGCTGGAAAGGCGTGGGAAGTTTCGTGACGTTCGGACGATATTTGGCGACACTATAATGAGCGTTTTGCCAGCTCCAGGGAATTCGGAGCGAGAGAAACGAGCCCCGTAACGCACATGAGAGCAATCCCGGCCAATTTCTACCGTTTGATGGGGTCTATGTGTAAAATTTTGACTTTTTTTGGTGCACGAGCAAAATCTGCTGGAAAGGTGTGGAAGTTCGTGACGTTCGGACGATATTTGGCGACAAAAAATGAGCGTTTTGCCAGCTCAGGGAATTCGGAGCGAAAGAAACGATGCTCCGTAACGCACATGAGAGCAATCCCGGCCAATTCTACCGTTTGATGGGGTCTGTGTGTAAAAATTTGACTTTTTTGGTGCACGAGAAAATCTGCTGGAAAAGCGTGTGGAAGGTTCGTGACGTTCGTACGATATTTGGCGACACAAAATTGCGATTTCCCAGCTTCAGGAATTCGGAGCGAGAGAAACGATGCTCCGTAACGCACATGAGAGCAATCCCGGCCAATTTCTACCGTTTGATGGGGTCTATGTGTGCTGGAAAAGCGTGTGGAAGTTTCGTGACGTTCGGACGATATTTGGCGACACTATAATGAGAGTTTTGCCAGCTCCAGGGAATTCGGAGCGAGAGAAACGAGGCCCCGTAACGCACATGAGAGCAATCCCGGCCAATTTCTACCGTTTGATGGGGTCTATGTGTAAAAATTTTGACTTTTTTGGTACACGAGCAAATCGCTGGAAAGGCGTGTGGAAGTTTCGTGACGTTCGGACCATATTTGGCGACACTATAATGAGCGTTTTGCCAGCTCCAGGGAATTCGGAGCGGAGAAACGAGGCCCCGTACGCACATGAGAGCAATCCCGGCCAATTCTACA
>NW_026892109.1:0-5945 GCF_015708825.2 Lethenteron reissneri
GCACACGCACACACACGCGGGCACCGCACGCAGCACCGCGGCACACGCGGGCACACGGACGCACGCACGCACACGCACGCAGGCGCACGCACGTACACGCGGGCACACGCACGTACGCGGGCACACGCACGCACACGCGGGCACACGCACACACGCATGCACGTACACGCGGGCACACATGCACACACACGCGCGTTAACACACGTGTATTGGTCGCCATGGTGGCTATGAGATGTTAACTACCTCGCCTGGTGTGCAGGAGGTTGTGGGTTTGATCCCGACCCTGACACCTGCTGCTGCTGCTGTATATTTGGAGTTTGCGTCTCTCTCTCTCTCTGTGGTTGCGTGGATTATTCCCTGGGTCCTCCAGTTTTACCTTCCACATTTATCATCAACGTCACCACGCGTTCAGAGTGGTTTGGCTGGGACGCATTTCCACGTGAGAAGCCGCTTCGCTGAGCCATAGTGATAGGTCGCTTCTGACAAAGAGCTGTACAGATCAGTGGGACTTACCTGGGAAGTAAAAATAGTTTTCGTTGAAAGTTTATGCGCGTGTGTTAACGTGTGTGCGTGACGAACTGGTGACCCGAGTTCGATTCTCGCTCACGGCCAACACCATTTACAATTATCCGAGCTGTTCCTGGGCCTACCCTAGGTTGACTCAGCCTCAAATGAGTCGCTGGCGCGGTGTCTAAGCATCGCCACTGGGAGACAAAGGCGGTCGGGCGCGGTGCTGACACACCACCCCCTCGTGTGCCATGCCGGCCTTCATAGGCTGCTGCTCGCTAACAACACTTGCCCCTGCAGTGTGTTGAGGCTATACGGGAGATCTTTGTCTTTATCTGTGTGTGCCGTGTGGTGCAAGGCCATCATCGCAGCCTACAACAAGCACGCGGGCAAGTCGCGGGACGAGGCCAAGCTCGCCTTCCTCAAGATCATCTACAAGTGGCCCACATTCGGGTCGGCATTCTTCGAGGTGAAGGTAAACAGACACCCCCCCTCCCCTCTCTCTCTCTCCCCCTCCCCTCCTATACCCCTCCTCCTCCCCTCTCCTCCCACCTCCCTTTCCTCCCCTCTCCCCCCCTCCTCCCCTCTCCCCCCTCTCCCCCCCCTCCCCTCTCCCCCCCTCTCCCCCCCTCCTCCCCTCTCCCCCCCTCCTCCCTCTCCCCCCTCTCCCCCCCTCCTCCCCTCTCCCCCCTCCTCCCCTCTCCCCCCCTCTCCCCCTCCTCCCTCTCCCCCCTCCTCCCCCTCTCCCCCCCCTCCTCCCCTCTCCCCCCCTCCTCCCCTCTCTCCCCCTTCTCTCTCTCCTCTCCCCCCCTCTCCCCCTCCTCCCCTCTCCCCCCCTCCTCCCCTCTCCCCCCTCCTCCCCTCTCTCCCCCCTCCTCCCCTCTCCCCCCCCCCTCCTCCTCTCCCTCCTCCTCCCCCTCCTCCCCTCTCCCCCTCCTCTCCTTTCTCCCCCTCCTCCCTCCTCCCCCTCCTAGTCCCCCCCTCCTCCTCCAATGACGTTTTCCGCGACCTGGTGTCCATCTGGTGATGACTCGTTGATGATCCAGCAGACGGTGGCGCCGTCGTCACGGTGGTGGTTAGCAGGAGGTGTTGGGGAGGTGGTGGTGAGGAGGAGGTGGTGAGGAGAGGTGGTGAGGTTGGTTAGCAGGAGGTGTTGGGGAGGTGGTGGGAGGAGGGTGTGAGAGGAGGTGGTGGTTGCCACGGTGACGCACGCTCTCTGTGTCCCCCAGCAAACGACGGAGCCCAACTACCCGGAGGTGCTGCTCATCGCCATCAACCGCAACGGGTCGGCCTCATCCACCCTTCCAGCAAGGTGGGGGGGGGGGGGGGTGCACGTGTGTGCTTGTCACGTGTGTGCTTGTCACGTGTGTGCTTGTGTGTGCGTACGTGCGTGTGTGTGTGAGTATTGGGGAGCGGTCGTGTCGTGGTTAACGCGCTGCGCTACGATCCCGGCATAGTTTGATTCCCGCTCACGGCCAAAATTGGTGACGATTATTTGAACTGGTCCTGGGTCTCCCCAAGGTCGACTTAGCGCACAAATGAGTACCTGGTGGGGTGTGTAAACATCGCCACTGAGAAACAAAGGCGGCCGGACGTGGTGCTGGCCACCCACCCATGTGCCGTGTCGGCCTTCATAGGTGCTCGTGAACAGCACTTGCCCCAACAGTCTGTTACGGCTACACGGGGATCTTTGTCTTTGTGTCTTCGTGTTCGGCGCGTCCCGATGTCGGTGAGGTGTTGCGACTCCGCTATCCCTGTCCGCACGCTCACCCGCGCTCACCCACGCTCACTCACGCTCACCCACGCTTCCCGCGCTCACCCGCGCTCACCCACGCTCACCCACGCTCACCCACGCTCACTCACGCTCACCCGCGCTCACCCACGCTCACCCCCGCTCACTCACGCTCACCCGCGCTCACCCACGCTCATCCGTGCTCACTCACGCTCACCCGCGCTCACCCACGCTCACCCATGCTCACCCGCGCTCACCCACGCTTACTCACGCTCACCCACGCTCACCCGAGCTCACCCACGCTCACTCACGCTCACTCACGCTCACCCACGCTCACCCGAGCTCACCCGCGCTCACCCGCTCACCCGCGCTCACCGCCGAACGTGTGTCTGCGCAGGACATCCTGGCCACCCACCCCTTCACCAAGATCTCCAACTGGAGTAGTGGCAATACGTACTTCCACATGACCATCGGAAACCTGGTGCGCGGCAGCAACTGCTGTGCGAGACTTCGCTGGTACGCACACACACATGCTCACACACACACATGCTCACACACACTCACGCTCACACACACGCTCACACACACACACGCTCACACACACTCACGCTCACACACACACGCTCACACACACATGCTCACACACACACCCACGCTCACACACACACGCTCACACACACACGCTCACACACACACGCTCAATCACACACACGCTCACACACACTCTCACACACACGCTGACACCCACACGCTCACACACACACACGCTCACACACACGCTCACACAACAACAACACCGCCATTCGCCACTAAGTGGCGGTGACGTCACCACGACGCTTGTGCCAGGCCATGTGCACCTTGAGGCCACGTGAAGTGTCGAACGCCCGCTGGCAGGTCACGGGGCAGACCCAGGTGCCACGGGTCGACTGACCGAGGAACCGAGATGACTGGCTGATGCACCACCTGTGCCCCCTACTGTGCCAACTTGCTGTGCTTTAGCCACCCGGCGCTCCGCTCGTTGTTGTGAGCGTCACTCCTCCCCTCCGTTGTTGTGGAGGGTGACTGCCTCCAACTGCCCAGTAGCGTCCTTCACGAGCCTCCTCCACAGAGGCCGATCTTGACACCGCTGGTACCAGTCATCGGCCAGTCCACTCAGCTCCACGTTCTCCTGTACCACATCACTCCATCTCTTCTCTCGCCCGTGCCGCGCCCGTTTAGCCCCCTCGATCCGGCCGAACAAAAGCTGTTTAGGCATGCGGTGGCTGGGCATGCGGGCTACATGGCCCAGCCAACACAGCTTTGCCTGCCAGAGGAGCTCACCGATGGGACTTTGCCCAGATCTTTGAGCTCCTCACACAATCCAGCCTGGTTAAACCCAGGATGGATCGTAGGCAGGCCAGCCTAAATGTTTCCAACCGGCGACCGCCTCCAACTGCTCAGTAGCGTCCTTGCAAGTCTCTCCCTGTGCCACCACCACAGACACCCCTACAGATTACTGCGATGCTGCTGCTGCTGGTGCAATGCGTGTGTGCGCGTGTGTGTGTGTGTGTGCGCGTCTCGGCAGGGCTATAAGATGGACGACCTCCTGACCTCCTACATCAGCCAGCTGATGTCCGTGATGAGCCGCAGAGAACGGGGGAGGACACGCGGCGGGCTCGGCCGGCAAGTGATTGAGGCGAGTCCCGGCACACGGCACCCGGCACACGGCACCCGGCACCCGGCACACTCTACACCACCAGACACACGGCACCCTCTACACCGCACCAGACGCACTAACCCCCCCCCCTCCCCCCGTGTGGTGCAGGGAGTGGGGGGCGCTGCTGCAGGTTGTGCGCTGGGTTGGCCACCGCTGTGCCTGGCAGTCGCACTACGCGCTGCCGCCTGGGCAGGGCTCCCGCACGCGCCCAGCGGGCAGGCGGGCAGAGACGTGGGGGGCACCAGCAGAGACGCGGGGGCACCAGCAGAGACGTGGGGGGCAGAGATACGGGGAGCAGAGACACGGGACGGAGAGAGACCATGACATGCTCGCACAGAGATACGCAGACACACAAACATACAGACACACGGACATACACACGGACACACAAACATACAATCTCACCACCGACACACAACAGGCGCACACATCGCAGACACACACACAGACGACAGATACACAGACGGACACGCAGACAAGCAAACGTACAGACTCACAGACAGGCACACAGACAGACTCTCAGACAGGGAAAGATACAGACACACAGACACCACACAGACACACACACAGACAAACACACAGAGAGATACAGACAGACACACAGACACACACACAGACAGACACACAGACACACACCAGACAGACACACAGACACACACACAGACAGACCACAGACACACACACAGACACACACACAGACACACACACAGGTGCAGAGGTGACCATTGCAGCAGAGGCAGCCACCTGGGAGATGAGTGGCTCAGAGTGACACCTCTTGAGGAAGACAGCTCCTCCAGCTACGACGAGCACATGTGATCCTACAGGGGACAGGGAGAGACCCTACAGGAGAGAGGGTGACCCTACAGGAGATGGGGGTGACCCTACAGGAGACAGCTGGATCCTATAGGAGATGGGGGTGACCCTACAGGTGACAGAGCAGGCTGAGACACGAACACATACACACACATTCACACGCACACACACAGACACACCATACACACACACACACCACACACACACACACCACCATACACACACACACACCACACACCACACACCACACACACCACACCACACCACCCCACCACCACCAACACACCACCACACACCAACACACACGCACATCACCATACACATGTTCACACACACACACCACCACACACCAACACACACACACGCCACATACACACGTTCACAACACACCACACACACCCACACCACACACCAACACACACACCAACACACACACCACCACACACACACCAACACACCACCACACACCAACACACACACCACACACACACCACCACACACCAACACACACCACCACCACACACCAACACACACACCAACACACACACACCACCACACCACCAACACAACACCCCACAACCAACACCACACGCCCACACACCAACACCACACACCAATACACACCAACACACACACCACCACACACCACACACACCACCACCACACCCAACACACACACCAACACACACACACCACCACACCAACACACACACCAACACACACACCAACACACACCACAAGTTACAGTGCTCACTGACGGTCCCTGCTTATGCCGCTGGTGTAAATTCCGAACACACACACTCACGCACTCACGCACACACTCACGCACGCACACACACACACTCACGCACGCACGCACACACACACACTCACGCATACACACTCACGCACAACACACGCACACACTCACGCATACACACTCACGCATACACGTACACACTCACGCATACACACTCACGCACACACACTCACTCACGCACGCACACTCACGCACACACACACACTCACGCATACACACTCACGCATACACACTCACGCATACACGTACAGACACGCATACACACTCTCGCACACACTCGCACACTCACTCACGCACGCACATACACTCACGGATACACACTCACGCACACTCACTCACGCACACACTCACGCATACACACTCACGCACACACTCACTCACTCCGCACACACTCACTC
>NW_026892110.1:0-29804 GCF_015708825.2 Lethenteron reissneri
GCGTGTGTTGTGGTGTGTGTGGGTCTGTGTGCGCGTGTGTGTGCGTGGTGTGTGTGTGCGTGTGTCGTGTGTGTGTGCGTGGGTGTGCGCGTGTGTGTGCGTGTGTCTGTGAGTGTGTGTGTGCGTGTGTGCGTGTGTCTGTGCGTGTGTGTGCGTGTGTGGCGTGGTGTGTGTGGCGGTGTGTGTGTGTGTGTCTGTGCGTGTGCGTGTGTGGTGTGTCTGTGTGTGTGCGTGTGTGTGCGTGTGTCTATGCGTGTGTGTGTGTGTGTGCGTGTGTGTGGTGTGTGTGTGGTGTGTTGCGTGTGTGCGTGTGGTGTGTGTGCGTGTGTGTGTCTGTGGCGGTGTGTGTGTGTGCGTGTGTGTGTGTGCGTGTGTATGTGTGTGTGCGTGTGTGTGCGTGTGTTGTGCGTGTGTGTCTGTGTGCGTGTGTGCGTGTGTGTGTGCGTGTGTGTGCGTGTGTTGTGCGTGTGTGTGCGTGTGTCTGTGGTGTGTGGTGTGGTGTGTGTGTGGTGGTGTGTGCGTGTGTGTTGTGGGTGTGTGTGCGGTGTGGTGTGTGTGCGTGTGTGTGCGTGTGTGTGTGTGTGTGGTGCGTGTGTGTGCGTGGTGTGCGTGTGAGTGCGTGTGTCTGTGAGTGTGTGTGCGTGTGGATGGGTGTGGTGTGCGTGTGTGTGCGTGTGTGTGCGTGTGTGTGCGTGTGGTGTGGTGTGTGGTGTGTGTGCTGTGTGCGTGGTGTTGTGTGTGTCTGTGCGTGTGTGGCGTGTGTGTGTGTGCGTGGTGTGCGTGTGTGTGCGTGTGGATGCGGCATGAAATGGAACGCCATCAAAACAGAACGAGGAAGCGGCTTCCTTCGGCACCGTTAGCTGCCCAGGCCCATGTGACACGGACACTCCGTGATATTTACTGGGTGGTGGGCCGGCGGCGCTCGGGGTGGGCGCCCCGTGCTCCGAGTCTTCCTCGCCGATCGTGGAGAGCGTGGGGGGGCGCGGCGGGGGCCGCCCGCGGGAGCGTTGTCCGTCGCCCGTCGCCACGGCCACGTCGACCCCTCGCGGCAAGCGCCGCCGCCGTCGCCGCCGGGCCTACCCTCGACTCCGTTCAAGTTGGGCGTCGGCACGGGCTCGAGCGGTCCAGAGCCTCGGGCCGGCCGTCACCGTCACCTGCAAGAGGTGGCGACGTCTTCACCGCCGCGGCGCTATCCCGTCGTCATCGCCGTGAGCCGTGGCCAATCCGATGGTCGAGTGCCGTGATCCGTGCTGAACCAGGGCCGGATCAGAGAGCCTCCCTAGCACCCTAGTGGAGGAACTGGGGCCAGATGAGTTGTGGATGATAGCGCTGGGGGGATATCCCTGACAAGTCCGGGTGAAGGGGCCGTTGGCTGACGAAGTTGAATCAATAAGCGTGCCTCCGGTTACGTGCGCGTCCCATTTGAACCCACTACACGTGCAACTGAAATACACAGCACCCATGACATAGGTCCTGTGATTTTGGTCTTTAACCTGTCATTTTTAAATCCTTTATATTAAGTTCACTTGCTTGCGCGCTCGCTACGACCGTGCAAATCTTTCGGTCGTTTTTAACCCACTTCCCGTGATCCAATCGAGCTGACATTTTGCACACAGAATCGTTGTGCGTGACAATTTATTTGCGACCTCTGGGATGAAGCCATGTTGCAAGCGCGGGTGGGTTTATTCTAGGAACTTGAATTGTGAGAAGAGACAAGACGTTGGGAAATGAGTGACAAACGGTGACTCACCAGTGACTCACGGCCTACCCGTACCTGTACCCGGCCGCACCAGGTCGCAAAGGGTACCCGTACCCGGCCGGGTACGGGTAGCCGGGTATCGGGTACCGGTTGCGACCTGACCCGTACCCGGCCGGTATCGGGTAGGGTACGGGTATCGGGTAGGGTACGGGTAGCCGGGTATGGGTAGGGTACGAGTATCGGGTAGTGTAGGGGCGGGTACAGGTATCGGGTAGGGTAGGGGTATCAGGTAGGGTACGGGTAGGGTAGGGGTATCGGGTACGGGTAGCCGGGTATCGGGTGGGGTACGGGTAGCCGGGTATCGGGTGGGGTACGGGTATCGTGTAGCACCGGCGCTGTCCGTGGAGCTGATGTTTGGGGCCATTCCGTGGCCGGCGAAGACGGCTTCCCATTGGCCACGGCACGCGAGGGGGCGGGCTGAGCGGGAGCAGCTTCGCATAGACGAGCTCTCGGCCACTGAGGAGAGGCCGGTGTTGAGCCGCACCTCCTCGCACTGAGCAGCGCGGTGAGGTTTGGTCAAACAAACGTCGTGACCAAGTCAAGTTCAAGTACTAGTGTAGCCCTGTGAGCCATTCGGCTCTTGAATCGGGTGCAACCGCAACAAACAAAAAAACATGAACAAAAAACATCTTGTAGTGAATATGTGACTGAGTGCAAACAGAAAATCCAAGAAAAGACAGCAAAATATTGCAGAAAAAAGCACCGTTACACACCAACGCTGTGTGCAAACATCTCAGTGGATGCAAGTCAAACAACAACAACCACAAGACAACTTAGATTAAGGCAGTCTAACTCTGTACTACAACATACATGGCCAAACCAATACACTTTTCGAAATCACCAAAATAAAGCCATGAAAGCAATGACACAGAGGAGGCAGGAGGATGTCTTCATGCGGCAATGAGGCTGTCAAGGACGACGCTACGTCACATTATTACAATCAAAACGTCAAACCGATTTCCTGCTTAAATGAGAAGCGAGGCATTGGTGGCTCGTGTTCTGTTCACATGTCCTGAGCCACTGGTGGGAATTCCACGTTCCCATGGCAGGAGCACTTCTATCCAGAGGACAACCACTGTTGACTTCCCGAGAAAAAGAGGTACTCGTTTTCGACCCCAAGGCGGATGATGTTCCCCTCCCTCCCCCGTCCCCCGCGCTCTTGAACGTGACGTCACCTCCGCCTCGGTCACTGCAGACGTCGTTCCAGTTGCCAATCCTTATTTGGGCAAAGCCACGCCAGTGACGGGGGCTCATTAACATAAAGAGTTCGTTAAAAACGTCACCAGTATATTGCGACGGTCTCATTAACATAATTTATTCATACGTACCCAGAAAGTGACGTCATGTCACCTACTACCGCGTGACGTCACGAGGTCACAGGAAGCTGTCGCTCCGCGCGTGCAGTGAAATCCGAGGTGAGAAATTCTCATCGTCGTGGTGGTTGTTGTGGTTGTGGTTGTTGTGGTTGTTGTTGTTGTTTACCAAGGTAGAGCCTCGCTCTCTCTCTCGTAGGGATGTCAATAGAGCAGCAGCAGCTTGTGAATCGATGTCCAAGTTGGAACTTTACAACGCGGGGCCTAGACACGCGGGGCCTTGCCTCCTGCCCTCGCCTGGTCGCGTTTGCTTTAATTCCCTCCCTTAAGTTTAATTTGTCTTCACGCGGCTCGCTACTTTGTCACTTTGGTTTATTGTAGATATTAACGCAGTTTTTTTTCGTTTTTTTACCAGCCCAAGCCCGCCTGAGCTGCTGTACCGCTCTTGTTTACAGAAGCTACCTGCCCACAACAACAACAGGTGGGTTTTGTCAACGCGGTGTCTGTTTTGACTTAAAACTTTAGTAACTGCAGCAATTCATATCTTGGGTTCTTTCGGTAAAATCACGGAGATAAAAAAGAATAACAGATAATAATATTAAATTAAAAAATTTGCAAATAAAGAATAACCCACGACGTTTCGATCGCAACACAAGTGGTGTTTTTAATTTAATTTCATGATCTGTTATTTTTATTTCCTATCTACGTGACTTTACCGAAAGAACCAAGACTCGGTGTCAATATCTGTCTGTCAAAGACGCTGAATGTGGAGGGAAAAACTGGGCAGTGTGTGACAGTGTAAAGTATATTAACTCTGATGAACACGGAGGTTGTAACAAAACAATAGTTTATTTTAGTTTTCCTCTGGAACTCTTTATAAGAGTGGAAACAGGAAGTTAGCACAGCACACACACGTGCAGCAGCTGACGTCAGATCTGTTCATCCCATCATTCAAGGACATGTGAGCCTGGCTTCACACCGCTAAGTTGCGATGAACACATTCCTGCTGCTGCGGAGGGAGCTGGTAGGAACGTTGGTTGCGGTTGCTCAATGGCCTGCAGGGTCAACGGCGGCGTGGTGTATTCCGCAAATATGCCGACTGTGAGGGCGGGCACAAGCCGGCGTGAGTAGGTTAAACGTTGAGTTTTATAGGGCACCACGGGGTGACCAGCCCCTCCCCACCCAGCCCCCACCCCTCCCACCCCCCCCCACCCCTCCCACCCCCCCCACCCCCCCCACCCAGCCCCACCCCCCACCCACCCCCACCCCACCCCTCCCCCCCCCCTCCCTTCACGACGGACACAACAATCCCCTGTGGGCTGGTGTAACCAGGAGGTTCCTACCAGTATTAATTTACGCATAACACAAATAGGATTGTTTTCAACACCCTTTGCTATGTCAGCCGAATTTAGCTTTCATAAATATTTCTTTTGTAGCCAGACAGCTGAAATTGTTTGCTCAGAGCTTTGGGTTAACATTCATTTTGAAGATACTAGGGCTTCCAGGCATGTTTGTGACCATTCACCTCTCATTGTGTGCCATAACAGCCCGTGTGATGAACTTGGTAAACTTTTTCACTATATCATGCATATCTATGAATAAGTATAGACGTGTAAGTCACGTGTGACTGTGTATATGCATTCCGCTGTGCCTCGATACTGACGTGTAGATGGTGTGGATATTCTTTTTTTCTGTCTGCAGCTGTCGCTTCCTCTGTAGAATTGGTCTGATGGAGCAAAGGCACTCGGCGCAGCTCGGTGCGACAAGGCATCAATGCGACCGGTGTGCATACAGCACGGATCATACTGGACATTTGACACGGCACCAGAGAACTCACACAGGAGAGAAACCCTTCAAGTGCAGTGTGTGTGGGAGGGCGTTTGCACAGTCATCAAATCTTGTAATACACCAGAGAACTCACAGGAGAGAAACCCTTCAAGTGCAGTGTGTGTGGGAGGGCGTTTGCACAGTCATCTGATCTTGTAATACACCAGAGAACTCACACGGGGAGAAACCATTCAGGTGCACTCCGTGTGGGAAGGCGTTTGCACAGTCATCTACTCTTGTAAAACACCAGAGAACACACACGGGAGAGAAACCCTTCAAGCAGTGTGTGTGGGAAGGCGTTTGCACATTCATCTGCTCTTGTAGAACACCAGAGAACACACACGGGAGAGAAACCCTTCAAGTGCACTGTGTGTGGGAAGGCGTTTGCACGTTCATCTGCTCTTGTAGAACACCAGAGAACACACACGGGAGAGAAACCCTTCAAGTGCACTGTGTGTGGGAAGGCGTTTGCACAGTCATCAAATCTTCATACACACCAGAGAAGACACAAGCATCAGAAGATCCACCAGGAGTGGAGTCTGAAATCAGCTTGTGAAAGTCAACGTGCTGCAATGAGCCCATCTGTCATCAAACAAGAACCGGAAGAAAATCCCAGCTTGGACACTTTTAGAGAAATCAAGGTGGAATATGAAGAGGTGAAGGTGAAATGTGAAGAAGTGATGGTGAAGAGCGAAGAAGTGAAGGTAAAATGTGAAGATGAAGATTCAACTTTAAAATGGGACCTTCACATCGATGGAGGCAATGTGAAGCAGGAGGATAATTCTGACTGTGAGGCAGAGCGAGGCAACTCCCAGCAGTTTGTGGAAGTGGAGGTGTGGGTGGACTTCCTCCGAGACAACACGAAGTCAAATGGAGACCCGGTAGATGTTTAAGCCAGAGACAATGTCGCTCCAATAGATGCACCTTTGTCACAGGCCTTTAATGACAAGAATGTGAAGTTGAACACTCAGTTCCTAGGTTCAACCTGCAGGGTAAGAGCGGCCAGTCTTTGTGGACCTGTGTCTTGGGTAGATCTCTAACCAGGAGCGAGAGCCAATAAGCTCCCAAGCATTCACTATGTTCTCATCATAATTGCATTTACATGGTGCTTGCTTAAACGCCTCTGGCAACTCGGAGTTTTAAATCGTATCTCGTCTCAAACACTCGAAACATCCCCAAGTGGCAGCTGCCCCTGTGGCACAAGGTGGTGGCCCTGCACCGGCCTGCGTGTGGACAAGAGCCTGTCTGGGGGGCGATGGTTGATGTGGCATCTCAGTTGTGGAGTTTGTAGGTAATGTTTAGAATTTGCTACATTTTTACCCAGATGCCAGCATGCAATGGCCGACTCGTTTTGAATGGTGCATTAGTATGTTGTACATACACTGTTAAGCAGACGGTGCGTATTTTTTAAATTAGCTTCTTGTTAATAGGATGTAAACTAATAAGCATATTTCAGTGCAGTCATTCAATTTTGTTCTTATGCCTGTCAATAATTTAGACTGAATACTTGTCTGATGGTGTGCGTACATGTAACCTTTTGTCTATAAGGGTCAAACATTGAATAAGTGATGTTATGACACAGTGTGTGTTTTGCAAGTAACCTGTACAGATAACTCAGGTGAGACTCATTGTGCTTGTGATACAGGTCAAAGGGTATTTTTGTGTTTTCAGGAAGCATCTCCCTCTGGAGCAGCAACTCATTGTCTTTGAAATAGCGAGCACGCTCGGATCATTCATCAGTTACAAGGCATACCACTTAAAAGTTACACGTAGAGGAGATAGATTCTCTACAACACGAATTATAATTTTGTATTATGTGTTGACGTAGATTTTGTCGAATTAGAATAAGAAATGCTCCTTGCTGATTAACGTCTGGATGTTCACAACCATGGGGTTGAAGCAAGCCTGACCGCCTGCAGCCCCCTCACGACCATTCACGGCCTTGGGCCAGGAAAGTCACGAAAAAATTGCACACGAACGACGCATCCACGCAAACTCCCGATGCTCCGTTTTAAAGTTTGAAAATGAAACAACTTTGAATTGTATTATGTTTTGAATTTGATGATTGTGTTTATTCATTAAAAGCTTGTTATTTTACATCTGGAAGACTTCATTGAAAACGACATTTAGTGTGAATTTTCTCTCGTCGTGAAGTAGATGGCCTTGCCGGGGTTCTGTTTGATGCGGACTTTCAACTGGTTGGGGTCGCGGGGTTGAGATGAGGCGACACAGAGCTGCTGGCCGTGCCAGAAGACCGCCGTCTGCAGATCGATTCCAACGCGATCGAACGTCTGTCCCTGCGCCTCCGTCGTTCATGCAGGGGGCGCGTAGGTTTGCATCGCCCCCTGCATGAAAGCGATGGAAAGTGCAGCGTTCGTCACAGATAAATGAAGTCGTGTGCTTGTATATTTACGTATAAATTGTACACCACAACCGGTCCACAGTTGACTTGCACTGAATGCTGCAGTAATTATATTTTGTGTAAAACATTCCTTTGTTTCGCGGAGACACTGTTAATGAAAGACGTCTTGTCTGCTGATCTTGTTCATATCTGTGTACATCGATATCCCACACTGCTTGCACTACACACCACACAGGGAAATAGAAACTAGAACGACTTCCGGGATGGGCAAAGATCGAGGAATCTCTGTCAATGGAGCGAGTTCAGTGTGTTCGATTCAACATCTCTCAGTCCCTCTGTGTCTCTGTTCGCCTCTGTGTGTCTCTCTCTGCCTCTCTCTGTGTCTATGTCGTCTCTCTGTCTCTGTGTTCCTCTTGTCTGTGTCTGTCCGCCTGTCTTGTCTGTCTGTGTGTGTCTGTCTATCAGCGTCTGTCCCACCGCAGTCAACGACTGTCAGTAGCAGCAGGCGCCCGTTCAACTCCCACGACTACACGCCACTCAAACTTGCTCCCAACACACAGAGTAGGGGCAAGTGCTGTTAGCGAGCACCTATTAAGGGTGGGACGGCACACGAGGGGGTGGGTGGCCAGCACCACGCCCGGCCGCCTTTGTCTCCCCAGTGCTGGCGATGTTGACACACCGCACCGGGTACTCGTTTGAGGCTGAGTCGACGTAGGGGAGGCTCAGGACCGGCTCAGAAAGTGGCCACTGGCGCGCGTTGGCCACGAGCGGGAATGGAACTCGGCTGGTCGGTGCGGAGCGCAGCGCTCACCACGTCACTGCCAACAACGACAAACTTGAACTCTGACCCCGCTCTCTGACGTCACCGCGCAGCGTGACCTCATCGGCGACAAACGCCAGGGGGCGGTGTGCCTCGCAAGTGACGTCATGTCACCCACTCCCGACCGCGAAGCTCTTGGGCGTGACGTCACCTCCCCAGTGCCAATCCTTATTTGGGCAAAGCCACGCCCGGTGACTGGGGGCTCATTAACATAATTTATTTAAGTTACAGAGCCGCTCGTTGCGGGAGGGGAGTATTCACTTTAAGATGTTTCTAGTGCGTGTTCATGTTTCCTGTTTGTTGCCGTTGCACCCGATTCAAGAGCCGAATGGCTCCCGGGGCGACACCGAAAACTTGAACTTGAATCCCGGAAGTGACGTCACGGCCTGTGCCGCGTGACGTCACGAGGCAGCAGCAGCAGCTGCTCCTGCCGCCTCGTGTGAACTGCAACCCGAGGTGAGAAATTCTCATCGCGGTTGTGGTGGTGGTTGTGTGGTGGTGGTTGTTGGGTGGTGGTTGTGGTGGTGATGGTTGGTGTGGGGTGTGGTTGTGGTGTGGTGTTGTGGTGGTGGTTGTGGTGGTGGTTGTGATGGTGGTGGTTGTGGTGGTGGTTGTAGTGGTGGTGGTTGTGTTGGTGGTGGTTGTGGTGGTGGGTGATGGGGGTGGTGGTTGTGGTGGTGATGGTTGTTGTGGTGGTTGTTGGTGGTGTGGTTGTGGTGGTTGTGGTGGTGGTGGTTGTGGTGGTGGTTGTGATGGTGGTGGTTGGTGGTGGTTGTAGTGGTGGTGGTTGTTGTGGTGGTTGTGGTTGTGGTGGGGGTTGTGATGGTGGTGGTTGTGGTGGTGATGGTGATGGTGGTGGGGTGGTGGTTGTGGTGGTGATGGTTGTTGTGGTGGTTGTTGTGGTGGTGGTGTGGTGGGTGGTGGTTGTGGTGATGGTGGGGGTTGTGGTGATGGTGGGGTGGTGGTGGTGGTTGTGGTGGTGGTGATGGTGGTGGTTGTGGTGGTGGTTGTGGTGGTTGTGATGGTGGTTGTGATGGTGGTGGTTGTGGTGGTTGTGGTGTGGTGTTGTGGTGATGGTGGTGGTTGTGTGGTGGTGGTGGTGATGGTGGTGGTTAGTGGTGGTTGGTGGTGGTGCTGGTTGTGGTTGGCGGTGATGGTGGTTGTGGTGGTGTGATGATGGTGGTTGTGGTGGTTGTGATGGTGGTGGTTGTGGTGGTGGTTGTGATGGTGGTGGTTGTTGTGGTGGTTGTTGTGATGGTTGTGATGGTTGTGATGGTGGTGGTGGTGGTGGTTGTGGTGGTGGTTGTGATGGTGGTTGTGGTGGTGTTGTGATGGTGGTTGTGGTGGTAGGTGGTGGTGGTGGTTGTTGTGGTGGTGGTTGTGGTGGTTGTGGTGGTGATGATGGGTGGTGGTGGTGGTTGTTGTGGTGGTGGTTGTGGTGGTGGTGGTTGTGGGACCTTTGTCTGTGTCTACCTTCATAGGTGCTGCTGCTACTCGCTACCATCACCACAACCATCATCACCACCACCATCATCACCATCATCACCATCACCATCATCACCATCATCACCATCATCACCATCGTCACCATCATCACCATCATCACCATCATCATCACCATCGTCACCACCAGGGTACCATCTCCACCACCAGGGTACAATCACCATCGCCACCAGGGTACACATCGCCATCATCACCATCATCACCATCATCACCACCAGGGTACAATCACCATCATCACCATCGCCACCATCACCACCATCACCACCATCGCCACCAGGGTACAATCACCATCACCACCATCATTACCATCATCATCATCACCATCGCCACGAGGGTACAATCACCATCGTCACCATCATCGTCACCATCACCATCGTCACCATCACCATCGTCACCATCATCACCATCGCCACCAGGGTACAATCACCATCGTCACCATCATCGTCACCATCACCACCATCATCACCATCATCATCGCCACCAGGGTACAATCACCATCATCACCATCATCGTCACCATCACCACCATCGCCACCAGGATACATCGCCATCGTCACCATCATCGTCACCATCACCACCATCGCCACCATCATCACCATAGTCAACATCACCATCATCACCATCATCGTCACCATCATCACCATAGTCAACATCACCATCATCACCATCATCGTCACCATCATCACCATCATCGTCGATGTGTCTCTGTGTCTCTCCCCGTGTCTCTGTGTCTCAGCGTGTCTTGTGTGTCTCTGTGTCTCTCCGTGTCTGTGTGTCTCTGTGTCGCAGCGTGTCTCCCCGTGTCTCTGTGTCACACCGTGTCTCTGTGTCTCTCCGTGTCTGTGTGTCTCTGTGTCGCAGCGTGTCTCCCCGTGTCTCTGTGTCTCTGTGTCTCTGTGTCACACCGTGTCTCTGTGTCTCAGCGTGTCTCCCCGTGTCTCTGTGTCTCAGCGTGTCTCCCCGTGTCTAAATTCCTCTTGATATGCAGATTCCTTTGTCAAGGCGCCCCTTCCCCCCTCCAACCCAGCTTAAATATACGCTGCCAAGCCTGGTGGTGTTTCATTCAGACGCCGTCTTCCCGACAGACCTGTTCTTCACCTGAGGACGGCTGCTTGCGTTGTGGCCGAAACGTCGTGAGAATTGTATTTTATTATGTTAAATTTGTCGCCAGGGCGTGCAACCCAGACGGGGCACTGACACCACAGCGAGCCAGACTCGCAGTGCAGGCAAAGCCGAGAAGACCCCCGACCCGGATGAGAAGCAGCGAGTCGGTGACTCGACCCAGTCGCCTGCGGCGCCTGTGTCCCTGGCCGTGGAGGCCGGCCCCGGCTCCCCCCTCCCCAGGCGGACACCGGCCCCACGGCGTCCCCGGGGGGCGGCGGCGGCCGTCTGATCGGCCGGGACGGCTCGAGCCGCCGGCGCTGGGCTCCGCGGGGTCCCCGCGCCGCGCTGCGCCGCCTCGGCGACCTGTGGACGTGGCTGCTGGAGCTGCGCTGGGGGCTGGTGCTGCTCGCGTTCGCCGCCAGCTTCACGCTCTCGTGGCTCCTGTTCGGCCTCGCCTGGTACGCGCTGGCGCTGCTGCACGGCGACCTGGGCCCCCCCCCCCCTCGGGCGCCGTGTGCGTGCGGCGGCTCACGGGGCTGCTCGCCGCATTCTCGTTCGCCCTGGAGACGCAGCTGACCGTGGGCTACGGGGCCATGCACCCCGACCCCGAGGCGTGCCCCGCGGCCGCCGCGCTGCTGGGCACGCACATGGTGCTGGGACTCATGCTGGACGCGTTCATGACCGGTGAGAGAGGCAGTGTGTTAGTGTGTTAGTGTGTGTGTGTTAGTGTGTGTGTGTGTTAGTGTGTGTGTGTGTGTGTGTGTTAGTGTTAGTGTGTTAGAGGTGTTAGTGTGTGTTAGTGTGTGTTAGTGTGTTTAGTTGTGTTAGTGTGTGTTAGAGACAGTGTGTGTGTGTTAGTGTGTGTGTGTTAGTGTGTGTGTTAGTGTGTGAGAGACAGTGCGTGTGTGTGTTAGTGTGTGTGTGTTCGAGACAGTGTGTGTGTGTTAGAGATAGTGTGTAAACACCACCACCACCACACCACGTGTGTAAACACCACCACCACCACACCACGTGTGTGAACATCACCACCACCACTCCACGTGTGTGAACATCGCCACCACACCACGTGTGTGAACATCACCACCACCACTCCACGTGTGTGAATATCGCCACCGAGGAGACGGAGGCTGACGGGTGTGGTGCTGGCCATCCATCCCTTCGTGCTCCTCCTTCGTATGTGCTCGCAAACAGCACTCGCCCCACAAGTTGACTACGGTTACACCGAGGACATTTGTCTCAGCGTGCGTGTGAGCGAGTGAGACGCGGCGGTGTGAGCGGGAGGAGGGAGTGTGGCACAGACAGAGTTGCCGTCGTTTTGCTGCCCATACTCCGCTACCGTGGTGGTTTTACTGCCACCGCGACCCGCACCGTTGGGGGTTGCGTGGCTATAATCGCACTCCTCCGTGGCTTCCGAATTCCAGCGTCCATCGCAGGCACGGGCTCCCACAGTCTCTCGCACGCTCCCTCACATTCGCGCGGGATGCAGTCCTCTGATGAAGCTTTCCTGCCAACGTTCAAAGCGCTCCTCTGTCAGCCGTGTGTGTGGCCCCGTGGAGCGGGGGGCGGCTGCTGAGCCGATCCCAGCGGGACTCCTTGCGCGCACGTTGCCACTCGGGACCTCTCCTGGAGATGAGCGGCACAGTTGATGTGAGGGTTGGCCAGAAATGAGCATCTTGACCTCAAGCTTCCGTGACTGTAGCAATTAATAAGCTTGGGTCTACGGGACGTTTCATCTTGTGTTGCGATCGAAGCGTCGTCGTTTTTTGTTGTTTTTTGTTATTTTCTTTGAGCCTATCTACGTGACTTTACCCATTGACCCAAGAATATCAATGAGCACGATGTGATTTGAAGCTTTCGTGACTGCTGGAATCCACACCCCTTTGGTTCTTTCGGTAAAGTCAACACAAGCGGCCGTCCTCGGGCGGGAAACATATAATCCAGCAGTGGATCTGAGCTAGTTCACGTTGATTACCACGAGTGACCCGACCAGCAATGGCCGCCCATTGTAATCTGCGTGCATTCGTTACTTTCCCCTCTTCGCACGCGAAGGGCTCGCGGCGTGTGACGTCGTCGCATCTATCCCTCCAAGGAACGAAACGGGACGGATTTCTCGACAAATCTTGGCCGTCCACTCGACGACGCTAGTTTGTAATTACTGGCGAAGCGTCACACTCCCCTTGTAAATGTTGTGGCTTTGCTCTCCTCCTCCCCGTGGATTCGGCGTCCGGAGCAGCCCCCCCCCCCCCCCCCCCCGTGGCTAGAGCCGTGCCCGGACACGTGGGGGGCTCCTCTGAGTTTCCGCGCCACGTGGCCGCCGGATTCATGGGGGTTGGCGGGGGGGGGGGAAGTAAAACGCCCGTTTCAATGCTAGTGATGCGAGGATAGACGCAGGTCACCTACAACGCGCACAACAGGCACTCGGCCTGTGCATTAGGCAGAAACCGTCCACGGTTCCTGTAGAACTGCTTTGTGGTCCGCTTTTCTTAGGGTCACTATCAGAATACATTTGGATAAACCTCATCAAGAGGTCACCGTCTCCCAAGTTTGTGAGCGACCTACGACGGGAGTGCGAGTCCCCAACGGCTTCTCGGTCTCGTGGTTTGGCACCGAGAGCGCCCTCGGGGGTAGTGGTCAAGTTGTGACGTTTGACAAGTGAAACTAAGCGGTGCTCGCGAGAGTGGAGATGATGAGAAATGGAGCGGAGACGAAAGCTTCAGGTCGGTGTTGAGCACAATCGCAGTTTGGCTTCATTGGGTGAATGCGGCCCCCCTCAGCCCAACATCCCGACGTAGCGGGACCCTCCCGGGTCTCTTGGGACGCGCTGTGCGCGCGACAATTATTAATTGACCCCCGGCCGAGCCGCCCCCGTGCCGCCCCCAGGAGCGTTCGTGGCCAAGATGGCGCGGCCCAAGCCGCACACGGGCACCATCCGCTTCAGCGACGTGGCGGTGGTGTGTTGGGGGGGCCGCGGCGGGGAGCGACGCCGCCGCCGCCTCGCGTTCCGCGTCGCCAACCTGCGCCCGTCGGCGCTGCTGGACGTGGCCGTGTCGGCCGTGCTCTACCGCTCGCGGCCGGGCCGGCCTCTCCGCCAGAGCGCCGTCGACTTCTGGCCGGACCAGCTGGGGGCCCGGCCCTGGCCCTACTTCCTCTTCCCGCTGACCTTCCACCACGAGCTGGGCCCCGACAGCCCCCTGCTGCCACTGCTGCTGCGAGAGCCGAGGTGGCCGGACGAGCACGTGGAGCTCGCCGTGTTCCTGCAGGCCACCTGCGAGGGCTCGGGCACCGTCTGCCGTCAGAGGACCTCGTACCTGAGGTCGGAGGTCCTGGCCGGTCGGCTGTTTGCGCCGATCGACGTCGATGTGGAGCGCGGCGTCGTGGACCTGTCTTTGTTCGACGTGACGGTGGCGGAGGTGGAGAGTGGTGTGTAGTGGATGCTCGCGGAGTCTCGGCGACGACACGAGTCGACGCGGTATAAAGGGGGACTGGCACCGCTTGATCCGGCTACGAATCCAATCGCCTCCGCCATCGCCATCATCGGTGCGAGGAGTCGCCTCTCATCGTTGACAAGGCAGCTTCGCTACTGCGCGCAGAATAGCAGCACGTGGCACAGTGAAATCACTCGGGGATGTTAAGAGCAAAGTTCAAAATTACTCCAGCGGTTGTCTGCTAATGAACTGGCCCAAAGCGAAGCACTAACTGCGTACAAGTGGCATTTGCTGTGTACCTTGTGTGTTGCTTAAATGAATGTGATCTGTAGGTTTCGTCGCGACTGACCGAGTGCCCACGTGCGATCGTGGCACCTGTGGCTCGCCCTGAAATGCAATTAAAGTCTCGAGTGTTGTCCAGTCCAACCTTGCTGCTTCCTCGCGTCGTGCAGAGCCACCTTGCTGCCAATCCACTCTCGAGCGGGGGATCTTCAGCCACATTTTCCAGAGCCACGTAAAAGAAAGCTGACATGTGCTGGCGGGTCATGTAACATGTGTGCTTGTGACCACTAATCTGTATGTCTATAGCTCTCCAAACTCTACCGCTTATTCATCTCTCATCTCACTGGCCTGTGTCTTGTCTCCAGGTCTCTCATCTCACTAATCTACTACCACTTCATGTTTTGGTGGACAGGGTCCTTTTGTTGATGGCACACGAGCCATCAACAAACTACACTACACTATACACTACACTATACACTACACTATACACAATACACTACTATACATTACCATACATTACTATACACTACACTATACACTACTATACACTACTATACACTACACTATACACTACTATACACTACACTATACACTACACTACTATACACTACACTATACACTACACTATACACTACACTATACACTACACCAGCGGTCGGGAACCTATGGCTCGCGAGCCATATATGGCTCTTCCGGTGACGGCATATGGCTCCCAGACAATTTTGAGTTGAAAAAAAATAATAATTTTAAAAAATCAGTTTGGAACTGATTTTTAAATACTTGTGATATTGCTTAATAATACTGTGTCATTTTAAAGTAAACAGAAATTAGTTTTGAAGATAAATTTCACGGGTCACGGGCCCTGTGACCCGTGACCCGTGGGTCGGGTCGGGAACCAATGGCTCGCGAGCATGTGACGGGTTATTGTAAAGGTGTAGAAATCCATTTGATCAGATAGCCAACTAGTTTATCCGCTTCAACCCTTGTAACGGAAAAGATGGCGAAAATAAAAAAGACAATGATTACCGTGCATTCCAGGCTGCGTGGGCAGAGGAATTTGCATTTGTGGAGAGAGCAGGATCTGCGGTATGTCTAATATGCAATGATAAAATTGCATTGATGAAACGGTCAAATATAAAGCGGCACTTCGATACGCACCATGCTTCATTTGCATCGAAATATCCAGCGGGGGACAGCAGGAAAAAGGCATGCGAAGAGCTACAGCGGAGAGTGCAGACGAGTCAGCAGCAACTACGTGTGTGGACCAAGCAAGGTGACGGGAATTCCGCTAGCTTTGCGGGTGCTTTGGCAATAGTAAGGAATGGAAAGCCATTCACAGATGGCGAGTATGCCAAAACATTCATGCTTGATGTGGCCAATGAACTGTTTGATGACTTCCCAAATAAAGACAAGATAATCAAACGAATAAAAGACATGCCTCTGTCAGCAAGAACTGTTCACGATCGTAGCATCATGATGGCAAATCAAGTCGAGGAAACACAAATTAAGGACATAAACGCCGGGACATACTTTTCTCTCGCGTTAGATGAGTCAACAGACGTTAGCCATCTATTGAGTTCAGTATAATTGCCAGGTATGCTGCAGGTGACACACTGCGTGAGGAAAGCTTGGCTGTTTTGCCAATGAAAGGGACAACAAGAGGAGAGGATTTATTCACGTCTTTCATGGAGTTTGCTAAATAAAAAAACTACCGATGGATAAACTTATTTCTGTCTGTACTGATGGTGCACCCTGTATGTTGGGGAAGAACAAAGGATTTGTAGCGATTCTCCGTGAACATGAAAAGAGAGCCATCCTAAGTTTGATTTTAAGAATATCTTTTAACTGTTGAATTCCTATTGGGAAATAATTTGCCTAGTTCCTTTCCTGTTTGAGCAAGCGTATTAATAAAGATGTCGATACGAGTGTAATAATCCTTCTGAGACGGCTTCGGAATCGGTCCTCTTTATTTTCACCACAATACACTTTACTCACACACGCTCCGTTGCTGGCAGACAACAGAGAGCGGGCAGACTTCACACCAGTTCCCACCGCGCACGTGGCACCCAGAGCCCCCGTACGCGCGTGGCATCTCGCTCTGCTCGTTCCCCAGTCTGCTCTCGATCGTTCTCTCTCACTCCCTCTTAATCCCTCCGTCACGTGGTCCCCCCGGCCAATCCTTCATGGACAGCCTCGACCATTCTCGATGGTTCCCTGTCAATCCCGGGACCACGCCTCTCATCCGGCTTCCCATTAGCTGGGGCCCCGAATGGCTGGGCCAATCACTCCTGATGACATGCCGTGATCACGCCGGGGCCATGCTCCCTATCTCAACCCTTATTGGCTACAAAGCAGGATTGGCAAGCCAATCCCCACGTGAACCCTCTATGGCTGTTATTACACGAGTATTAACGTGAGTTTTCTTGCAAATTAATAAAGACCTGATTTGTTTTTAAAGATGACTGATCGTACGTTATTGCTACCATGTTTCCTTTAAAAAACACGGACGAGTTGACATACACACACGAGTGTGCATCCAAACACGACTGTATATACAGCGGTGTGCATTTACACACGAGTGTGCATGTGTTTCTACGAGTTTTAACGTTAATATACTTGCAGAACAATAAAGACCTGACATGTTAAAGATGACTAATCGTCCCTTATTGCTACAATGTTCATAGCGAACACGTGTGGAGGCGAGTTTCAGGTGAAGCATCTCCATCACACAAGTTTACCCTTACCTGGCAGCATCGTGGCAGTCCGCTGGTCACACTCATGACGTCACACTCACGAGCTGTAGGGCCAGTGAGACTTCCCAAATCTGACTGTTGACTGATGAAGCTAGTTTTAATTACAGACGAAAGGTCGTACTCACATTGTAAATGTTGTGGCTTGGCTCTCCAACACACCGGTGTGCTGTACTAGTGACTAATATGCATGTTCTGTTTACGTGACAACCCTAACTAGTTGGCTTTGTCGGGTGGTAGTGGGTTTCAACGACACATTTGTATATTTAAGCGATCTAACCCAAAAAACCTTTAATATGGACATTATAATAAACCACGCTTACAAGCTAAACCATTCAGATGATTATTCAAAGTTCATGGCAGAGTTTTTTAATATAAAACACTCGTTTTCTAGAAGCACCCCGCTCAACACGATTGTCATTAAATATATTTATAAAACAAAGTCAGTACAGTATAAACTTGCACATTTTATTCCAAATCAAGCTCGAGATCACCAATTTTTGATATTTCAGGCTCTATGTCGCTTTATAATCCTCTAAACTTGCAGCAGTTTAGAGGACATTGGGGGGTGGTATGTACATGTTGTTAGTTTGCACATTTACAATGGCCTGTAAACTGTGATCAATTTATCGACTATGAATATAAGTATAAAATGTTGCAATGCTGATGGAGATATTCTAAGAGGTGCTTTATAGCGTGGTGACTTGATTTTATGGATATTTTTAAGGACTCTTGTTGATGGTGTGTCTAAACAACGAAGGTTATTTGTTATATTCGATCAATTAAAACGGTTACAATTGCTCTGGATACCCATCTGGATGGTATAGTTTGTAAGTGTTGTTTATTATTATAACCATCATCAGTCTATAGCAGTGTGTATTTACACTGATGTGTATGTACAGTGATGTGTGTGTTTTTATTTACCACGTGTTCTCACGGTAAGTGCATTGAATGTGGAGGGGTTACCAGCCCATCGCAACAGTCCGGAGACCTCGTGGGCCTCTGTGATGTCTATGAGCCTTCCCTCTCGGACATTGCTCACATTGACCACAGCTTTACCGCCCTGCACCGCTGATGAGGTAGGGGGTTGTTTTTACAGAACTTTACTCGTGGGCAGGGGAATGCCAAACAACAGGGAGTGTGATAATTGGTTCTTTACCCTTCTATCTGGCAACAAAACTGACACCTTTTTGCAAGGAGTCATGTTTGCATAGACCGCAATACCTGCAGTCATAAATACAAACAAAAGACATAACTCTGATAATGTGCACTGTCCTTGAAGTTGATTGGTCCACACCCGAGACAGCTTTCCTTCGAGCCTAGTCTCATATGGGTTGGACCAGATGACGCCAAAAGGCGCCTTTTGGCGTCATCTGGTCCAACCCATATGAGACTAGGCTCGAAGGAAAGCTGTCTCGGGTGTGGACCAATCAACTTCAAGGACAGTGCACATTATCAGAGTTATGTCTTTTGTTTGTATTTATGACTGCAGGTATTGCGGTCTATGCAAACATGACTCCTTGCAAAAAGGTGTCAGTTTTGTTGCCAGATAGAAGGGTAAAGAACCAATTATCATATTTTTACTGGCAAATGAGGTCCCCATAGTGTAGAAACAGGGAGTGTGGCTCTTCCTTTGAACAAAATAATGAAGGGGCCAACCGTGGCGGTGAGCTGTAGGAAGCTGTATGCCCCACGCGTGGAGTGGTGATTGTTCCTGCCTGCACTGAAGGTGAACATCAGTGTCGGGATGCGGGCAAGGCCGATTAGTCATATGCCTTTCATAATATCCAATATTAGAACCATACTGCTCGAATGAATACATTTTGTATGCATATATATATACGAACTGCGGGCTGTGGGATTTGAATTGCATTATAATCACTCGTATCACATTGCGGTCGTTATTAGATTCACACAATCCACTGCTGGATCTGCCCTCTCAATGGATTCGAGAGTAGGATGGCGACAGCGCCGCAGCTGGATGCAGTCCCAGATCGCTCTCACAGTTTATCAACCGTCACCACACCTCGTACCTTACCCACGTCCTTCTTCACTCACCACCGCTCTTCTTACTTTCATCTTCCATCATATAATTTATTTTATTATTTTCATTATTACTTTGGCGTCGCCCGAGTTTTGGGTGGCGGCAGATCCCTGCACCAAACCCGGCCGGCCTGCGTGTTCACTGCACACGCCCCGCGGCGCTACAACAGCTGACAAATGCCGGCTGCGGCAGTGTCACACAACCCGCCTAAACAGCCGCATCGCACAGAAGATTGTATAATAACAAATAGTATAAAAGTGTAATGTTTAATATAATGTATAAGGTAATATATAGTATCATAATTGTATAGTGAATATACAGCAGTATGGTATACAGTAGGGTGGGTAGAATAATACATAGTGTAATATTATAATGTATAGTCTAAGGTATAGGGTGGTGTATAGTTATACAGCATATTATTTAATGTTGGGTTTGTCTATGGCAGTATATAGTACGGGGTAGACTCGTGTGATGTAAGAGAAAAAAGTGTAGCTGGAGGCATATTCTGTTTTTTGCGACGTAAAATTGTAATGTATGAATTTCTGTTAGTAGCTCAGCTTATTGGAGTATATTTAGTATACTAATGATACTGATGTAGTTCATATTTTAGTTTTTTACGTGGTGGTTTAGTTACTGCAGCTCCATACTATTAACATTCCTTCCCTTTATGAATGCTAACCCTACTCCCTCCCTTTGATGCTGCTAATCCTGCATAATGCACGGGCATAATATGACTTTGAAACCCCCCGCCCACCTCCTACGCATTCCACAAGTAGTGACTAATCACCTAATTGCATTTCAACATAATACGTATGTACATCTCACTGCATCCAAATCCTTTGTTCTCGCCTTGGCCTATCATGGACTTTGTCTTCAATTGTAATTTTTACATTAACAATCCGCATATCTAGCAACATAATACGTATGTACATCTCACTGCATAATTGTACACTTCCGTTTGAATAAGGATGTGCATCTCCATGCATTATTCCGTGCTTCGAGTTAATTTGCTAATATTCACCCCCCAATGTCCTCTAAACTGCTGCAAGTTTAGAGGATTATAAAGCGACATACAGTCTGAAATATAAAAATTGGTGATCTCGAGCTTGATTGGAATAAGATGTGCAAGTTTATACTGTACTGACTTTGTTTTATAAATATATTTAATGACAATCGTGTTGAGCGGGGTGCTTCTAGAAAACGAGTGTTTTATATTATAATTTCTGCCATGAACTTTGAATGCTCATCTGAATGGTTTAGCTTGTAAGCTTGGTTTATTATCATGTCCATATTAAAGTTTTTTTGGGTTCGATCGCTTAAATATATAAATGTGTCGTTGAAACCCGCCACACCCGACAAAGCGAACTAGTAAGGATTGTCACGTAAACAGAACAAGCAAATGTTTCACGAGTACAGCACACCGGTGTGTTGGAGAGCCAAGCCACAACATTTACAATCTGAGTACGACGTTTCGCCTGTAATTAAAACTAGCTTCATCAGTCGACAATCAGATTTGGGAAGTCTCACTGTTTCGTTGCTTATATTGAAGCATAGATGTGTTGACCACGCAGCTGCGCTCTATTGAAGTATGCTGCCCTTTGTCGGCATGCATTTATTTAATGTTTTATTTTAAAGACACATTTATATACTTCAGCGATCTAACCTAACAACCTCTATTATGGATGATATTGGCCCCGAAATCCTACGTGTTAAACTCGTGTGTATGTGTTTAATATTTTGGATGTTTTTAAAATAATTATTGCATTGAATTTGGAGAGGTTACCAGCGCCTCGCACCCGTCCAGAGACCTCGTGGGTATCTGTGGTGGCTACGCGCCTTCCCTCCAGGACATTGCTCACATCCACCGCAGCGTTACCGTCCGGCACCGCGGATTAGGTAGCGGATTCTTTTTTTCCGAACTCTGCTCGTGGCTGGGTAATTCCAAACAACAGGAGGTCGTGAAAAAATACTACTGTCTGTATGTACATGGATCTGTACTTCTGTGTATGTCCACTCGTGTGTTTATTTACACTCGTTGATGTGGATATGTACATGCGTGAATGTGTGTGTATAGGTATGTAAATCATTTGTTCGCACATTTGTTCGTGTAGTAGAACGCAATCCCTTTGTACGTACACTGCTGTGTATGTACACTCGTGTGTGTATGCGCACTTGTATGCATGTGCACCCGTGTGTGTATGTATGAGGCAGTGTGTATGCACATTCGTGTATGTTTCTACAGCGCTGTGTATGTCCACTCGTGTGTGGGTGTGTGTACATGGGGGTGTATATGTGTACTCGTGTATGATTATGTACTGGAACAAATGAGTTTTAATATTGTGTCGTACAAAGAATGTAGGGGCAACGTGGTAGGAATGAGACTCCCCGCTCGTGGTGCTCAATGAATGAAAACAGCGCCACTGAGCAGACAGAGCCCCGCCCCTACAGCTCGTGCGTGTGACGTCATGAGTGTGACGTCATGAGTGTGACCAGCGGACAGCCACGATGCTGCCAGGTGAGGGTCAACTTGTGTGCTGGAGATGCTTCGCCTGAAACTCGCCTCCACACGTGTTCGCTATGAAGATTGTAGTAATAAGCGACGATCAGTCATCTTTAACCTATCAGGTCTTTATTGTTCTGAAGTAAATTAACGTTAAAAAGCGTAGAAACACATGCACACTCGTGTGTGAATGCACACCGCTGTATATACAGTCGTGTTTGGATGCACACTCGTGTGTGTATGTCTACTCGTCCGTGTTTTTTAAAGGAAACATGGTAGCAATAACGTACGATCAGTCATCTTTAAAAACAAATCAGGTCTTTATTAATCTGCAAGAAAACTCACGTTAATACTCGTATCGACATCTTTATTAATACGCATGCTCAAACAGGAAGGAACTAGGCAAATTATTTCCCAATAGGAATTCAACAGTTCAAAGATATTCTTAAAATCAAACGCTACCAATTTAAGCAGTAACTTGCCAATTTTTAAAACCTGATACCACATATAGATTCTCAAAGCAAACGGCAATATATATATATTTGATCTCAAATTGTATAAAGCGGTATGATTAACTTTGAATATCGACATGCGGTAAAAGGTTAACCAATTGATATCCTACCACTTTAATAGTTTAGCCTGGCAATTATTCAATAATAAAGGATTTTGGTAAACATTCAAACTTTTTTACATTTTGTAAAATCGCCTGAAGCTGGTTGTAATCACCAGCAAAACATCATACTCAAATTGTAAATGTTGTGGGTTTACTCTCCAACACACTGGTAAGCTTAAGTAGTCACTAATTGGCACATTTTGTTTCCGCGACAAACCTTACTAATTGGCTGTCAGGTGGTGGTGTGTTAACACATTTATATTTACGCGATCTAACCCAATACACCTTTATGGATATTGGCCACGAAAGCTGATGTGTTAAACCAAATTAATTATACTGTTGTTGGTAAATAGAAAATGTTAGTTGTTTACATTTCCTCAGATACAAGCAGCACGAGACTGACCTGGAGGAGATTTTAGATCCAAATTCACTTTTAATTTCCTCATTTTTTGTTTCACCAGTAATATGGGATGTATTTTGTGAATTTTGGGTTTTCCACCTGCAATTAGAGGCTTGGAAATGTTTACCCTCCACCTCTACAGCATGCCCATGAATTTGTCTATTTTTCTGTGACACAAATGTTCGTTCATCAGGATATAGCTGCTTTGGAACACAGTGCAAGGTAACATTATTAAGCTGTTTTTGTGATAGTGGTTTTTGAGGTGTTTCATACATTTTTGCTTCACCTTTTAGTTCAGAACTAAATTTCAGTGGGTGACTTAATATTTGGCTTTCACATGCATGCTTTTTCGCCTTTTCCTCCGCTTTTTCTTTGGCCTTGCGTGCCTCTTCCTCGGCGATCATTTTCCCAGTGAGTGCTTGCAGCTCCAGCTCACTTGCAGACTGCGTGTGCTGGTGGGAGTGTTCGGGAACGGCGTTACTGCTGCCGTTTGACACATCTGGGAGCCAAATGCCACCTTGATCCACATCCACAGACTGACTTGGCACGGAGATCAAACAGAACACAGTTTCTCCCACAGCTCCTCGCTGATGCATGCCGGTCCGGACTCCAAGCAGGCTACGTGGCATCTGACCACCACTTGCTTCATGTGTCTTGTCACCCTGAAGAATACCCTCCTTTTTATCTGTATGCAACACAGATCTATGTTCACCTGCTGTTTCTTGTATGTGGCCCTTTCTTGAGTGAAATGCATGATCAGCACTTGTTGAGGTACTGTCCGGATATTTTAACTGCATGTACGTTATGTCATCTGAATGCATTTTATGCTTGTTGATTTCATGGTTTGACTGCGAATTTCTCCAAAAATATGAATCCTGATTTAGTACAGGTAACACAAGTGATGGAGGTGGTATTTGCTTTGAGTACAACAATTGTTTGTCTAGCCTTCTTTTACATGAATGTAGTTTACAGAATTGTTGTCATTTGTAGACTTCCTCACACTGTGACCATTGTCTTGATTTTGGCGCTCAGTTTCCCAGTGTGCCTTGGGGACAATTCGCACCCATGGGTCTGTGAATGGAATGTATTCAACACGAGCTGTTCTAAGTTTTTGTTTGCTTTCACCAGTAGAGTCAATGCTGTTTTCATTGCTTGCATGTTGATTTTGACGAGATGTATTCTCTTTATATTGAGGAATGTAATCTGGTGGTTTGATGTATGTGGGCAGCTGTACATTTTGATATTTCATTTGTGATTCAGGAGGCATAAATCTGTCTGGGGAAATTCTGCTGATGACTTGTATTGCCCATTTTCATGTGTACTCGTATGACAACACACGTTTTTCAATTGAACTTGTGTTGTTGGTCCCTTGTAGCAATCTTTGCTTCTCATTTGGTACATCTCGTATGTTGGCGGTGGAGGCCTGAATGTTTGAGGTTTTTCAATCTTCTCTGTTGGTAGGGGAGTTGCTTCAAAGTATTGTTTTCCTGTGTACAATATTGCATGTGCATCTGATGTTGCCTGGAGGGAAGTGCTTCCTTTGCCTGGATTCACCAACATGTCCTTGCTGTCCTGACCACACTGACTTGAGGAGTAATACATCCCTGACATGTCCTGGTAGTCACTACAGCAATGGCTTGATACATATTTGGAATTCCCTTTTTCTCTGCTATTCCTGTGCATATTTTTACTTTGATCGGTCAATAACGCGTAGTCTGGATTTATTTTACTTTGTTGCAGCTGTGTAGTCTGTGGTGCAGAGTTCTGAGATAATTCCAGGGTCGGAGGTTCAGCCTTGTATGGTGGAGGCTGTGGGTAGGTGCTGGGGCGTGGGATTGTGTCTGCATTAGCTGGGTAGCCGTGCAATCCAGAGTATTCCGAGGGAAGAGTCGAGTCACGAGACACTGCAGGGTACGGTGGGGGGGTTGCCTCGCGAGACACTGCAGTCTGGTTGAAAGGGCCATGCTGCACTGTGTTGTGTGATGGGGCTTGATCTCGTAACCCTGCAAGGTAGGCAGGCGGAGGGACGTCAACATGAGGCGGTTGGTGGATTGCGTAGTCCAGCAGCACGCTGAAATCCTGCCCACGGCGCCGCCAGTAACTCACGCTTTCATCGGATCCCTCCAATAATGGAAGCTGGTTTTCAAAGTTCCTGCAGAACAAAATAAATATTGTGACCAAATTGCATCAACACTAGAACGCTTTTAGCATTTGTAACTTTCTGCTTTTTCTTTTCAATGAGCCATTGCTTAAATCCTGGGTCAGGGGTAGACATCAATCATGTGCGAGTGTGTGTTTTGTAGAGCATGCTGTTTTGCATTCATTTTTTATACATGTTTTTGAAACATTTAGGACATCTTAAAGAGTTTAACTATTGGAACAATATTTTAAGTGCTGGTGACTAATTAATCATATTCAAAAGGATTACAGTGTCTTTGTGAACGCCTTATACAGTGTATACAGCATCGCATCCCCTTAAGAATTTTACAACACTGTCTTTTAAGCAGTTTCTCTGCCAATTCGTAATCGGATGCAGACCATTCATTGAAAAACGACGGGCCATTTCAAATCAAGACATGCCCTTTGGCTCAGTCTTTGTATTATATTTGCCATGTCTGTTACAAGGGTGACAACATTTTATTGGTATTTCATGGGTTTGGAAGAAACTTTCAGTATGTGGGGTGGGGGCATGAACATCAGCATAATAATCCCCAAAACGGAAGCCAAGACCGTGAAGTTGATGTTGCCTTGGTGAAATCCAAACTTCAACATACCATGTCTGAGCTCATATGTCTTCAGGAGTACATCTTTCACATAGCCGGTGTACCACCCTGTTGCCAGTTGATTGTGATTACTTTCTACTCACCCACATAAATGATGAGAGTGTAAAACCAAACCGTGGCCGAATGAGTTGTGGCGTAAAGTTAGCACAGCAGTGGAAAACAAACAAACAAATAAAACTGGGAACTGCAGTTGTTCCACTGAGTAACTATCCATGGCATAAATGATGCATGCAGCACTTTAAAACGAGACAAAAATAAAATAATGTGCCTGGTACGGCTGCCAGGATGCAACCACAGCAAGCTTACCAGGGATTCTCATTTCGGTCAATTATATTGTATTTTAATTGCACCAACAGTGGGCATTCATATAATCTGCCCACAGGTGTATATCTAGGCATGTAACTGCATCGATTAACATTTGAAAATGATTCTTGTGATCAGAGTACTTGCAGAGAATTGTGCACGTAAGAATTAATAGTTTAAAATGTGTGTATATTGTTTGACTGGTCAGCATAAATCCTGCAGCCTATTGATGTGTTAGATAGGGGTGTTCAAGCATCACGTAAAGGTATCTATGTGGTGTTTGGAAATCTTAACTCCTGGTTTATTGCCAGAAAGGGTGAAACCTATTCTATTTAAGTATTAATAGTCGACGTAATGCACTCTTGTCACATTCTATGCATAAGCCAGTGTTTTTTTTATAGGCATACAGTAAGTACTGTATAAGCAGCATATGCATACATATACATTTGTGTAATCTGTTCGTTTCTCAAAGGAAATTATGTTACAGCTGTTCAAACAGAGTACAAGCACATTTCATTTCAGGCAAATGACACAGCAGTCAAAGAAAGGAAATGATGTCTAAAAATGCTGAACTTTTTTGACGGTGCGTTTTTCTCCAGCGAGCTCCTCACCTTATGGTCACAGGGGGGCTTTGGGGCTGCATTTGCCCCTCTTCATAGTTCGCCTTTTCACTTACGAGCTCTGCCCTTTCCCTGGAGGGCTCGGCCCTTGCGGGGTGCTCTTGTAGTGGCAGGCTGGAGTGACGTGTGGCGCGGGGAGCGGGCGGTGCGTCGTGCCACACATCCTGGCCAGGAAACCCCTGCTCCAGCCCTGACCGGGGCGGCTCCATCCGGAGTGGAGGCTGTGTGCTGCTGCTGCTGCCGGATGTCGGCCTCCTGCCCGACCTGAAGCCATGGGAAGCCAGCAGGTCGGCAACGCTGTACATATTCTTCAGTAGCCGGCGGTTTTGTTCAAGGCCACTGTCCTTCACTGCGCGCACACTCCCACTCTCCGCTTCCTGCTGAACGGTTATTCAGGATGAGAGTGCCTGATTTGCAACAACAACAAAACATATTTAATTATTCTTGTAATTGTTTTCGGAATAAAGTACTTCACGAAAATGAATGTACCACAACAAGAAATGGAGTTGAAAATATATTTCATAGTCTAAATACAAAGTAATTTAAACACGTGGCATAATACCAGCAAGCTAAGCAATTACATGAATCGGGATCATCTCTACATTGTCTAAATGCCCTCTAAGTGAAACAAGTATGGAAATTAATGTAATGGAAATGGATGATAAAGACACGTGCCTTTTTTATCCCCACTCTTATCTGTGCCATCTCGTACCGCTTAAAAGTATATTTTTCAAGAGTTAAAGAAACATTGTATTCAAAGATCATTTTAAAACTCTTGTTTTTATCAAACTTAACTCCTCCTTTGCCATTATCTTAGCTCTACGCACATTTCATGGTGCACATTTCTCTGTAAATACTTTTTGACAGCAATGTGAATTTAAATGAAAGGTTCATCTGGAGAAAGGTTCACTCTGGCAAGCGTTCCCATTGTGCAAACACATGGACATTCCACACTGCCGATTTTTTTTCGTTTGAAAAATACTTAAGGTGGTGCCGTCCCACGCTGCAGACCCAGATTTAAAGAGCAATCTGGCCCAAGATTGCTGGGGTTTTTTCACCAACACAAGTCTGTAAATATGGGCAAACATTTTAATTACGGTATGTGCCGAGAATGCAGCCATGGCTTAAATCCCACTCCTCGTGCCATTAATTTCTTCAGACCCAGTGTGTGAATGTGTACAACAAAAGGACTGTGTTCAATTGCCAGCAGCCTTCCTCAGGCTGCACCTGTACCAACTGGGGGAACTGCTTTCACCCGAGAGCCGTGACCTGCTATGCTGAGAATTTGATACATCTGGAGATTGGGGAAAGATGGAGGTTGGTATGGTTTAGTCATTACTACACCCATGATGCAATTTCAAAGCATTCCCGTAGAAGGAATTAGAAGCAAGGCCAATCATCTGGTTTTCATGTGCATGGTGGAAAATGTACAAAAAAGTCCTCTAAAAGCTATTCGTACTTTACGCACAAATGTAAGATATTCTAAAACGCTAGCTTTTTTCAGGAAGCAGATTAAAAAGGTGGGTAATTAAATTACAGTACTACATGAAGTGTTATTTGGCGGTAAATCCATCAATGAATACATTTTAGAATTCCCTTGTCATCCGTTTTTGCTTCGGTGCCAATATAAATGTAAACTAATCAGACACAGGTGCATAATGGTACTCATACGTGAACTTCAAAGTCACAGTGGCAGGTGCAACTCTGAACCAGGTGTGGCACTGCAACAAAGTACTGGATGATTTACTGCAACACTCATTCAATAAACAGCATTGGTAAAGAAGCTCTCCTAACCGCTCATGGCCATTTACATCGTTGGAGAGTTGTATTTAAGTCAAGGAAATCCAAACAGCAGTTTTTAGATGTGTTGTTGCTGCCCTTGTATTACGTTCATAAAATAATTTGGTAGGACATAAAGACAAACTGTACAGTTGTCTGCCTTAAGGCTTTAACACAGGATATGAGACATCGTGTCTCTGGACCTTGCAGTGTACCTCAAGGGTGGGGTATGACATAGTTGTTGGGAGTATTTGGCCGAGATAACCTCAAACACCCACATTTAATACTTGTGCCATTATTGCAATGCGGAAAGACACACCTAAACTTTGAATCATGTTTTAAAAAGTACTCTGGAGTAAAATCATTAATGTCGACATCTTAGTCTGTGAAAAGTCTGCCTTTGTTTCATTGTCAGACGGGATATTGTTCTCACACAATAGGCCATTGTAGATTGTACAAAATCAGTATATTCGTGCCTGAGAGTAAACTTATGAGCATACACACACCAATGTAAAGCTATGTGGTAGGCAAACTTACGTGCCAAAGTGTGCGTCTTTGTGGGCTCTTAACTTTGTTTGCATTTGGGTGAGTGTGTCTCTTGATTATTCACCCAGCACACCATTACCTCATTCCTGCGCTGGTAGGAACGTTGGGTTGCTCGCTCAATGGCCTGCAGGGTCAACGGCGGCGTGGTGTATTCCGCAAATATGCCCGACTGTGAGGGCGGCACAAGCCGGCGTGAGTAGGTGAAACGTTGAGTTTTATAAGGGCACCACGGGGTGACCAGCCCCTCCCCACCCAGCCCCACCCCTCCCATTTCTGGATGCACGACGGACGGACGGACGGACACAATAATCCCCTGTGGGCTGGTGGAACCAGGAGGTTTCTAGCGTGACATTAATGCTGCGTCACTCCACCAAGTAACGAATGGAGGATCAACCGACACAGCCGAGGCGCTCCCCGTGTCTCTCCCTCTCCCCGTGGCGGCGTGGATTTACCTCCTGCCCCCCCCCCCCCCCGCGGTGCCCCCCTCCACTCGTTCAGAGTGAACAGCGGCACGCGGCGCTGAGCGCCTGTGACCCACAGACACCGACTCGCGGTGCCGCGTCCAGAGTGAACAGCGCCACGTGTTGACAAGCCTCGCCTCGTTGTTGTTGTTGTGGTGGTTGTTGTTGTTGTTGGTTGTTGTTGTTGTTGTGGTTGTTGTTGTTGTGGGCAGGGCGCTTCTGAGAACGAGAGCGGTACAGCAGCTCAAGCGGGCTTGGGCTGATAAAAACACGAAAAAAACTGCGTTAATATCTACAGTAACCAAAGTTACAGAGTAGCGAGCCGCGTGAAGACAAATTTATCTTGAGCGAGAGAATTAAACTTGAACGCCAGTCAGGCGAGGGCAGGAGGCAAGGCCCCGCGGGGCAAAGTTCCAATCTGGACATCGATTCCAACACTCGCTGCTACTCAGTTGACATCCCTGAGAGAGAGAAACAGCGAGGCTCTACCTTGGTACACAACAACAACCACAACAACCACAACCACAACAACAACACACCACAACGATGAGAAATTCTCACCTCAGATTTCAGTAAGCACGAAGCAGCAGCAGCAACGTCCTGTTACCTCG
>NW_026892111.1:0-5976 GCF_015708825.2 Lethenteron reissneri
GCTACCATACGACCAGTCCAGGCCTGGCCGTGCCCCTGCACTTTCCTGGCAATTCCCACAATAACCGGCCGGTATTTTGCCGGAAGGATTGAAGCCAATTCGTCTTTTCATCATCTTGACACCGGAAAAAAGGGGTGGCTAGGAGATGTTAAATACCTTGCCTGGTATGCAGGAGGCCGTGGGTTTGATCCCGACTCTGACGCCATGGTGCCTCGGAGATGTTAACTACCTCGCCTGGTATGCAGGAGGTCGTGGGTTCGATCCCAACCCTGACGCCACGGTGGCTAGGAGATGTTAACTACCTTGCCTGGTAAACAGGAGGTCGTAGGTTCAATCTTGACCCTGACGCCATGGTGGTTAGGAGCAGGGAAGTGCGGTCAGGGGAGGCAGGGGAGGTAGAGCCTCACCTGTCATACTCCAATGAAAATATATGTTACGAAAAGTAACAAAATAATAATTAAATTTCGATTTAAAGCTTTTGTGACTGCAGGGATTCATATTATTGGTCTTTCGGTAAAGTCACGTAGAAGGGAAATAATAAAATTATATATATATAACTATTGTGTTGCATTCGAAACGTCGTGAGAATTGTTTTTGTTTTATATTTATATTATTTTATTTCCCTTCTACGTGACTTTACCGAAAGAACCAAAAATAAGAATAATCAAGTAAAATAAATATTAACATTTTTCCAATGATCTGTGTTATAAATGTCATTTGTGTACGATTCCAATTATTTTTAATATCAAAATCGCCAAATTTGCGGAGCTCCGCTGCAAATACAGGGAGAGACGAGAGGTGAGGCAGCGATGAGCTCAGCCTCCCCTCTGATTGCGCAACCCCTCAGTAACTGGATGGAGCGTGGGCAATAAGCACGTGCCTGTTATTATCTCAGTATGTCACCAATGTAATGTTTGTAGACCCCTTCATTTCATGTCCTCGCTTTCCATACTCCAGGTAACTTATTTCACGTATGTGTATAAAGATATTTAGGCTCGCTGGTCTCGTCATGAAACTGCAATGAAAAGGCACCAGGGGAGGCAGCTATCACATCTGCCTCACTCAGGGGGACGTGTCTAACACGCCCCCATCAGTGACGACACGCCCCCTCACTAAGGACACGCCCCCTCGGCGAGGACACGCCCCCTCCGTGAGGACACGCCCCCCTCCGTGTGTGAATCTGGCTCTGACACTAGCCAGTGCCTCCCCAGCCATTGACCTCACCGCACGTCACTGGTTAGGAGATGTTAAATACCTCGCTTGGTATGCAGGAGGCCGTGGGTTCGATCCCGGCACTGACGCCACGGTGGTTAGGAGATGTTAACTCCCTCGCCTGGTATGCAGGAGGTCGCAGGTTCGATCCAAACCCAGACGCCATGGTGGCTAGGAGATGTTAACTACCTAACATAGTATACGGGGGAAAAAAGCATTGTTGAATGCAAGCCTCGGCACATTGTGTGGGACCTGAGGATTGTGTGATCATACTGCACCATGTCGGTCAACATAGGTAAGTAAAAGACCCACGTTGTTTAGCCAAGAGTAAATTGTAGTCGACGTTTAAGAAGTGCACACTCACCGCGTTGTCAATCACAGTGAGGGCAGTGCATGACCAGGGCAGGCGGCTTGAACCCCAGATCTCTGTACTCACAACACCAAGGAGGAGGCATCGTTAAGTATCGACGTTAATTTTATTCAAGAATGCAGGGCACCACGGTGGTAAGATGTTAACTACCTCGCCTAATATACAGAAGGAGTCGTGGGTCCAATGCTGACCGTGAAGAAGCCTGCTCTATATTTGGATTCTAGATTTGAAGCTTTCATGACTGCAAGGATTCATATTCTTGGGTTTTTTCGGTAAAGTCACTTGATACAGCAAGCGTGCTGTGACGGTTCCACCTGAAGACGGAAGCTTGTGTTGCCTCCGAAACGTCGTGATTTTTATTTTATTTTTATTTTACTTTTGTTAATTTAATTTTAAAAAAATTTACCTACGTGACTTTACTGAAAAAACCCCAGAATATGTATATTTGGAGTTTTCATGTTTCTCTCTCCGTGGATTTTCCCTCCATAAATTTCTACGTGTTGATGTTAATAAGACAACGTCGTTGACCTGTCATTTATGATAGCCAGGTCGCTTCTGACAAAGTTCTACATAGAAGCTCAGCGAGGTCTTACACCTGGTAAAATAAAAATTATTTTAGTCTATGGGTCTCTATGCGTTTAGAGTATAGTTAGCTGCTCTTCATTTCCGCGTGATGATGATATCGGCCACTTCGTTTTAACTATCATTTGTCATTGCCAAATCGCTTCTGATAAAAGAGTTACGTAGCTCAGCGGGGCCTTATCCACTGGTAAAAGCAAAAATAGTTTATCGTCTTAATTTGAGATGAGCGGCGTGTGAATCGGTGGCGTGGGTGGAGGGCTTTCTGTGGCACGCCGCGTCACTCGTGCGAGAGAGACAGCGCCACCTAGGGGCTCAGCTACCGATCTCAACGTGGGGGTGGTGGAGGTGGTGGAGGTGGGGGTGGTGGGGGTGGGGTGGTGGGGGTGGGGGGTGGTTGGGGGTGGTGGGAGTGGTGGTGGTGGAGGTGATGGGGGTGGGGGTGGTGGAGGTGAAGGTGAAGGTGGTGGTGGTGGGGGGGGGGTGGGGGGGTGGTGGGGGTGGTGGGGGGGGTGGGGTGGTGGGGGTGGGGGGGGGTGGGGGGTGGTGGGGGTGGGGGTCGTGGAGGTGAGGGTCGAGGTGGGGGTGGTGGAGGTGGGGGTGGTGGGGGGGGGGTGGTGGTGGTGGGGGGTGGTGGTGGTGGTGGGGGTGGTGGAGGTGGTAGGGGGGGGGTGGTCGTGGTGGGGGGGTGGTGGTGGTAGGGGGGGGTGGGGGTGGTGGAGGTGGGTGGTGGGGGTGGTGGTGGAGGTGGGGGTGGTGGAGGTGGTAGGGGTGGAGGGGGGGTGGTGGTGGTGGAGGTGAGGGTGGTGGTGTGGGGGTGGTGGTGGTGGGGGTGGTGGTGGTGGGGGTGGTGGAGGTGGTAGGGGTGGGGGTGGGGGTGGTCGTGGTGGTGGGGGTGGTGGTGGTAGGGGTGGGGGTGGTGGAGGTGCGGGTGGTGGAGGTGGGGGTGGTGGAGGTGGTGTGGTGGGGGTGGTGGTGGAGGTGGGAGTGGTGGTGGTGGGGGTGGTGGTGGTGGGGGGGGGGTGGTGGAGGTGGGGGTGGTGGGGAGGGTGGTGGTGGGGGGGGGTGGTGGAGGTGGGGGTGTTGGTGGGGGGTGGTGGTGGGGGTGAGGTGGGGGTGGTGGAGGGGGGTGGTGGGGGTGGTGGAGGTGGGGGTGGTGAAGGTGGTGGAGGTGGGGGTGGTAGAGATGGGGGTGGTGGAGGTGGGGGTGGTGGGGGTGGTGGGGAGGGTGGTGGTGGTGGAGGTGGGGGTGGTGGAGGTGGTGGGGTGGTGGTGGGGTGGTGGGGTGGTGGTGGTGGTGGGGGTGGTGGAGGTGGGGGGTGGGGGGGGGGTGGTCGTGGTGGTGGGGGTGGTGGTAGGGGTGGGGGTGGTGGAGGTGCGGGTGGTGGAGGTGGGGGTGGTGGGGGTGGTGGAGGTGGTGTGGTGGGGGTGGTGGTGAGGTGGGAGTGGTGGTAGGGTGGTGGTGGTGGGGGGGGTGGTGGTGGAGGTGGGGGTGGTGGGGAGGGTGGTGGTGGGGGGGTGGAGGTGGGGTTGTTGGTGGGGGTGGTGGTGGGGGTGAGGTGGGGGTGGTGGAGGTGGTGGAGGTGGTGGAGGTGGGGGTGGTGGGGGTGGTGGAGGTGGGGGTGGTGGAGGTGGTGGAGGTGGGGGTGGTAGAGGTGGGGGTGGTGGAGGTGGGGGTGGTAGAGGTGGGGGTGGTGGGGGTGGTGGTGGGGGGTGGTGGGGGTGGTGTGGAGGGGGGGGGGTGGTGGTGGTGGGGGTGGTGGTGGCTGCTTTGCAAGATCCGACTGTGGTGATCTCCACCTCTTTCTCCCAACTATCACCTTTTCTAAATAAAACTTAGAATGGTTTAAACCCCCGTATATATACAATAATATGTTAGACTATAACTATATTTTATTTTAGTTGCACTGTGTATTGTTTGGTTCCGAAGAAGACAGTTCTCACAGTGACAGTTATTCATAATTCTAAAAACATGTTAAGGTTCCAATTACTCACAATTAAGTTATCGCGGGTCTTTCCTTTCATGCTGGGTCTCTATCGGTCTAGGATTCCCTCAAAGGGGGTGGATGGATCTATTGTTGATAGCCAGGTGTGCCTTAATCAGGGCTTGGTCCATGGTAGGACGGAGGTAATTTTTGTACAATAAATGTAATTAAAGAATTGTTCTTAGCTTGCTAGTACTTACTCTTTGGTTATTTGGTAAAGTCACGTAGAAAGAGAAAATAAAGAATTAAATAATAGCATACTTTTAATTACATGTATTATTTTCTCTTTATACGTGACTTTACCGAAAGAACCAAAGAGTAATTCCTGCAGTCAAGAAAGCGCCAAATCAACTTCTTTATCTGTTGATACGGGGGCCCCCTTGTGGCCGACTTGGGTTAGCTATGCGTCGCATCACGCTACCACAATGACAAAGATCCCGTATAGCCTTAACATACTGTTGAGGTAAGTGCTGTAAGCGATGACCTATGAAGGCCGGAACGGTACACGAGGTGGTGGGTGGCCAGCACCACGCCCGATCGCCTTTGTCTCCCCAGTGACGATGTTTTACACACCGTGCCAGGTACTTATTTGAGATTGAGTCGACCTCGGGGAGGCCCAGGACTGGTTCAGATAATTACTACTGGGGTCGCCGAGTTCGCAGCGCAGCGCCCTAACCCCTACACTAGCGTTCCCCACACACACATCCACACCTACAACCACCCAAATCCACACCCACCCACACTCACCACTGTCATCTCTACATTGGGTCAAACTTAACATCTCTGAATGTTCGACGGCTTGTGCACCAGATCTTATTTATTCATGATGTACTTACAAAAAAGTCCGCAGATTACCTGCTGGATCTCCTCTCTGTTTCAAAGAACAAATTTGACCTAAGGTCTACACTCATTTACCAGCTTCATATTCCCTATTGCCGTACATATACAGTACTGGACGAAGGGCCTTTGCTATTGATGCCCCCAGGGTCTGGAATGATATTGCCAATAAATTGCAACTTGAGTCACTACCTATGAGATCTTCACTCAAAACTGCTCTAGAGGAGTTGTACACCCTTAGCTGCCAGTGCTATTCAGTGGCCTAAAATAAAATGTTTCGCTCCGGATGATCGCTGCAAAGTATGACCTGTGTTTTTATTTAGTGTGCTGATCTTAAAGGTGCATTGAAACATTATAATACTCCGATTGATGCTCCTGCTGTTGTGGAGTGACTCATGCAGCCAGCTATGGCTGCAGGGTTTTGTAGTACATGCTGTTTGTCGTTTATTGTGAAAATTCCGTCACAGTTCCTATGATCACTGTTTCATTGCTTGATTTTGGTGATTTCGAAAAGTTTACTGGTTTGGCCACGTTTATTTGTTGTAGTACGGAGTAAGACTGATGGCCTTAATCTAAGTTGTCTTGTGGTTGTTGGACTTGCATTCCACTGGGATTTTTGCACACAGCGTTAGTGTACGGTGTTTTTCTGCAATATTTTGCTGTCTTTTCTTGGATTTTCTCTTTGCACTTAGTCACATATTCACTTTAAGATGTTTTCTTGTTCATGTATTTGTTATTTGTTTGTTGCGGTTGCACCAGATTCAAGAGCCGAATGGCTCACAGGGCTATACCTAATAAATTAACTTGAACCCACCTGCTCAAACCCCCAACACCCACTCACACACCTCTACAGTCGCGCCCCCTACTGGTGTGACTCCGTCTCTCCACGCTGTTCATTGCGAGTCGGTGGTGAAATTGCGAGGCGCCAGGCGGGCCCGCTCACCATACCAGGAGCTGCCAACCATCGCGCAAACTCCGGTCATTTTATCCTCG
>NW_026892112.1:0-12049 GCF_015708825.2 Lethenteron reissneri
GTTGACCGTCTTTATGTCTTCCTTTATTCGATCCATCCATTGGACGTCCGCGTGGACGGCGGCCCTCTGGCTCAATACGCATGGCAGTCTTGGCCACTGATGACTTCACTTCGCATCACATGGCCGTACCACCGAAGCCTTGCCTCAAGCATCTTGTCCGCAATGGGGGCCACACCAAGTCGCTTCCGAACGTCTTCGTTCATGACACGATCCCATCGAGTGAGTCCGAGGCTCCATCTGAGCATCCTCATCTCCATGGTGTGGAGAGCTTGTTCGTGTACAGTTGTGGCTGGCCAGCACTCGGATTCATAGAGTGCCACCGGTCGGACGATGGTCTTGTAAATTTTTCCCTTCAGCCTATCCGGCATTTTCCTATCACAGAGGACTCCGGTGACTTTCCTCCACTTCATCCATGCCGCATTGACTCGTGATCAGTCGTGATGCTACCATCTGAGCTGATGGTGGAGCCCAGGTACTTAAAGTCCGTCACTTTCTTCAGATCTTCTCCGTCAATGCTGATGGTGCCGTCGGTTGGGAGCCACACTCCATATACTCTGTCTTTTTGATGTTGAACCTCATCCCGTTTTCGTCCAAACGTTCCTTCCACAGGCGCGTTTGTCTTTCCACTTCTCCTCTCTCTTCATCTGAGAGGAGGACGTCATCCGCGTAGAGAATTGACCATGGCAGGGGCGTGTGCAGGTCGGCAGTGATCGTGTCCATGCACAGGATAAACAGGAGTGGTGACAGGGCCGATCCTTGGTGCACTCCAACGCTGATGGGAAATGGCGGCAATATGCCCACTGCACACCTGACTGCACTGGTGACGTTCTTGTATAGGAGTTGCACCCAATGCACGTAGGTTTCAGGGACTCCATGGGATCGAAGCGAGTGCCAGATGAGGTCGTGGGGGACCCTGTCAAATGCCTTTTCAAGGTCGAGGAACGACACGTGCACAGCTTTGTTCTTCTCTCTGTGCCTCTCCAGCAGGAGCCTCGTGGTGGTGGCTGTGTAATTATTTGAAAATATTTGTATTTCTCTTAATTTCAACAGCTTGTATATTATTATTGGCCAGTAGTAAGACTCAAATAACACCAAGGAAATATGTCGATGTTTGTGTGAAACGAATTGTTATTGGCCACGACTATTTAGATCATGATTATTAGTTTTGTACCCTTCTATCTGGCAACAAAACTGACACCTTTTTACAAGGAGTCTTGTTTGCATAGACCACAATACCTGCAGTCATAATGCAAACAAAAAACATAACTCTGATAATGTATGCACTGTCCTTGAAGTTGATTGGTCCACACCCGAGACAGCTTTCCTTAGAGCCTAGTCAACTTCAAGGACAGTGCATACATTATCAGTGTTGTTTTTTCTTTGCATTATCACTGCAGGTATTGTGGTCTATGTAAACATGACTCCTTGTAAAAAAAGGTGTCAGTTTTGTTGCCAGATAGAAGGGTAAAAAAAAAACAATTATCAGCTTTTTACTGGCAAATGAGGTTCCAATGGTGTATTTAGATCATCTTTTGAAATTGAGAGAAATAAAAAAAATACATTTTAACAGCTACAGTCTCAGTGCTGCTGGGAGCGTATATTAGTAATCACACATTGAATGCATGCTTATCAACTAATATAACTAACTATAACTAACCCAACCGGTAATATGCACTGCATATTCTCAAAATAACAATCCATTGTATGCTCATTAAATGTCACCAACCCAGCTGGTGTTATGTACTGCATATTTTCAGATTAATAGAATTCGTTGTAATTTATACAATTACATTGACTCCCCTCTGGACTTTGCACCTGAGCGTCTGAAACGCTGTCTTCCCGTTTCAGACGCTGCCTTCCCGACAGACCTGTTCTTCACCTGAGGACGGCTGCTTGCGTTGTAGCCGAAACGTGGTGAGAATGATTTTATTATTAAATGAGAGATTGCAAGAGCTACCACTCCGTATATATAATGGTTGGAGAGGGGAAGGGCCAAGTACGGCACACTTTTTATATAAACGGAGTGGTAGCTCCTGCAATCTTTCATGTACTTGATACGGCTGTCGTGGCTGTGACGGTTCCACCTGAAGACGGAAGCTTGTGTTGCCTCCGAAACGTCGTGCATTTTATTTTATTTTACTTTTATTAATTTTGATGTTTTACCTACACGGTGACTTTACCGAAAAAACCTAAGAATATGAATCCTTGCAGTCACGAAAGCTTCAAATCTAGAATTGCAGAGAGTTGTACCTGTAAATATCCGCCCCGAGGCCAATACAGTCTTTTGATTTGGAGTGCTTTTTGAAACGTGAGGTTTGCCTGAACTGGAATTGTGTAAAGTGTTGTGCATTTTTGATGCGAAGCTCTGTGCGCGTGTTTTTTTTTCACGTAAATGTAATTACAGGCCAGCGACATCAGACTTTTCGTCCTGAGACGGCGGGCTAGAGATTTGATCCAGACGTCTTGTCTCCGTGCACGCCTCGACGACGATGATGAAGCTACGCCCCCCGGTCCTGTTCCTCTCGCTGCTGCCCACCGTCTTCTTGCTGCTGAGCGTCGCGTACAAGTTCCGCAGGACTGGCTCGCTCGTTCGCGACGACCGCCACGCGCTCAGCAACTCGTCCGTCTTGACGCCAAAGCCGGGCTCCGCTTCAGCTAAGATCGACCGCGTGACGCTGTGCGGGCAACGGGGAGCGCTGCAAGACACGTCCATCGTGCGCGTGCCTCACACCAACACATTCCTGGTGTCGGCGTACCACGACCTGCGCGAGGGCGGTCGGAGCACGCGTGTCATCGGCATCGCCAACCGGTACGAGCCGGACGCGCTCTCGTGCCGCTTCTGCTGCCGGGGGCGCTCGGGGATCGTGACGGTCACCGCCAGCACCTACATCCACTCGGATCACTTCGACTTCCCGTAACGGCGCGGCCGACTTCCTGTGCACGGAGCCGCCGGGCTGTGCGCCGCGACACGTGTCCGTCCGGCGGGCGCGCGCAACACCGGGGCGAGGAAGAGGCCGAGTGGGTGTTCATGCCCGTGCGAAATCGGCTCCGCGCGCCCCGAACCTTCACGCGGGAATTCAGCGTCTGCATCTCGACGCTCTTCGGCAACTACGGCAACGCGCTGCAGTTCGTGCAGGCGATCGAGATGTACCGCATCTTGGGCGCGGGCCGCGTGACCGTGTACAACACGAGCTGCAGCTCCGAGCTGAACAGAGTGCTCCTCTACTACGTCGAGACGGGCCTCGTCGAGGTCGTCCAGTGGCCCATCGCGGACTACGTGCGAGTGTCCAAAGGGTGGCACTACCCCGAGCACCCGGGCGAGCTGCACTACTACGGCCAGATAGCGGCGCTCAACGACTGCGTGTATCGGCACATGTACAGCACGCGCTACCTGGTCCTCACGGACATAGACGAAGTGATCGTCCCGTTGAAGCACGCCGACTGGAAGGACCTCGTACGGCACTTGAACGACAGGTACGGAGCCGAGATTTACTTGTTCGAAAACCACGTGTTTCCCGACACGGCGTCGGAAGAGTTTGGGTCGAAGTTCCAGGCGTGGGACGCCATCCCGGGCGTCAACATCATGCGCCGCATCAGACGGGAGCCGAACCAGCCGGAGGTCTTCAACCCGACCAAGATGATCGTGAACCCGCGCGCGGTGCTGCAGACTTCGGTGCACAGTGCGCTCAACGCGCTGGGCATCTCGGAGACGGTGCCCGGAGACACGGCCATCATGCACCACTACCGAGCGGCCAAGCGGCCCGACCTGCCGCTCGAGTCGTTGGTCGTGGACCTGACGCTGTGGAGATACAATGCCACTCTGATCAGGAACGTCAACAAGGTCCTTAACCGGGTCTTCTGGAACGTGTAGGCACAACGGGCGGCGGCGGCGTTGATTGTCGTCTTGCGTCCTTTGCGGTCTTGCAATTTAAATTTCGATTTAAAGTTTTCGTGACTGCAGGGATTCATCTTCTTGGTTCTTTCGGTAAAGTCATCACGTAGAAGGGAAGTAATAAAATAATAAAAATAAAACATAATAAAATTTCGATTTAAAGCTTTCGTGACTGCAGGGATTCATCTTCTTGGTTCTTCGGTAAGTCACGTAGAAGGGAAGTAATAAAATAATAAAATAATGAAAAAAAACATAATAAAATAATTCTCACGACGTTTCGGCCACAAAGCAAGCAGCCGTCCTCAGGTGAAGAATGAGACACTGCCAAGCTAGAGGCTTATATATGCGATTTAAGTTAATCACTGGCGTTTGTGAGTTCTCCGTTTGAGGAATGTGGCCAACGTGTTGCGGGGTAGAGTGGCGACGGGATGTCACACTCGCCTCGCGAAAAGTGACATCATGTCCCCTCGAGTATTTGAGGGGGGGGGTGACCGGTGACGTGGACGAGGTTTTCGCCAGAGCCGGGTTCGTGAGCGGTGGGGAAGCGGGGACCCAGGGTAGCGGAGAAATAGCAGCAAGTTCGGGGGCTACTTTACCCCGCTGTGGGTAGACCCCGTTAGTCTGGGAGGCGTAGGGAACCCCCCGTGTACCCTTTCCCCTGGGGAGATGAGCTTATCCAAAGTCTTGTATTATCCCTTCCCCGAAAAGCTAGGCGGAAGCTCCTAGTAACCCGTTTGGCGTCAGCCCCTGCAACGACTGTCTTCGTGTCGTCCTTGCAACGCAACAAACGTACGGGACGTATTTAATTGCTGATCTGATGATTGCGTTTGCAGTTAAAATTTGTCGAAAGTGTCGGGACGTGCAAGATATTGTTTCTGTATATTTTAAACCTCTTTGAATATTTGTGATACTGCCGTCCAAACTGTAATTGGTGGTTTGAGGGAAATGTGATTGAGAGATGCCAACACTTTGTATTCTTGTGGACATTCATAAACACGGTTGTTAAAAATTAACCCGTAAAAACAAAGTTTTTCACTATAAATCCTTTACATGCGTGGCATCGGTTTTATTTTATTATTCATTTCTGTTTTTCTCGAGTAAGAGTTTCATTTTGATCACATTGGTATTTTAAATAAAATATGAAAAAACATTTTTTTCCTAAAAAGTGGAAAACTTTGGAATTTTTGTTTCACTAAAAGCAATTGTTACGCACAACGAGTCTGTGTGCAAAATGTCAGCTCGATTGGATCACGGGAAGTGGGTTAAAAAACGACCTAAAGATTTGCACGGTCCTAAGCAAGCAAGTGAACTTATTATAAAGGATTTAAAAAATTAACCCGTAAAAACAAAGTTTTCACTATAAATCCTTATATGCGTGGCGGCGGTTTTATTTTATTATTCATTTCAGTTTTTTCTTGAGTAAGAGTTTCGTTTTTATCACATTGGTATTTTAAATAAAATATGAAAACAAATTTTTTTCCTAAAAAGTGGAAAATTTTGGAATTTTTTTTTCACGAACATCAATTGTCTCGCACAACGGTCTGTGTGCAAAATGTCAGCTCGATTGGATCACGGGAAGTGGGTTAAAAAACGAGCGAAAGATTTGCACGGTCGTAAGCAAGCAAGCAAGCGAACTTAATATAAAGGATTTAATATTTAAACGGATCACTGTCCCCCCCCCCCCACTTTGAAACGTAACGACCAATCAGATCGCTGCCCTCCCCCCCCCCCACTTTGACACGTGACGACCAATCAGATCGCTGCCCCCCCCCCCCCCCCACTTTGACACGTGACGACCAATCAGATCGCTGCCCTCCCCCCCCCCCCCACTTTGACACGTGACGACCAATCAGATCGCTGCCCCCCCCCCCACTTTGACACGTGACGACCAATCAGATCGCTGCCCCTCCCCCCCCCCACTTTGACACGTGACGACCAATCAGATCGCTGCCCTCCCCCCCCCCACTTTGACACGTGACGACCAATCAGATCGCTGCCCCTCCCCCCCCCCCCCCACTTTGACACGTGACGACCAATCGATCGCTGCCTCCCCCACTTTGACACGTGACGACCAATCAGATCGCTGCCCCCCCCCACTTTGACACGTGACGACCAATCAGATCGCTGCCCTCCCCCCCCCACTTTGACACGTGACGACCAATCAGATCGCTGTCCCCCCCCCCCCCCCACTTTGACCACGTGACGACCAATCAGATCGCTGCCCCCCTCCCCTCCCCCACTTTGACACGTGACGACCAATCAGATCGCTGTCCCCCCCCCCCCCACTTTGACACGTGACGACCAATCAGATCGCTGCCCCCTCCCCCCCCCCCCCACTTTGACACGTGACGACCAATCAGATCGCTGCCCCTCTCCCCTCCCCCCACTTTGACACGTGACGACCAATCAGATCGCTGCCCCCCCTCCCCCCCCACTTTGACACGTGGCGACCAATCAGATCGCTGCCCCCCCCCCACTTTGACACGTGGCCCGCCACCATTTTTATTGCAAACGCTGAACGCACGTGCGTCTGTGTGCATCTGTGTGCGTGCGTGAGTGATGTGTTCAGTTTAATTCTAATGTTTTAATTACTCATTAAAGTTGCGCGAGTGTCAAGGTAAGGTACGTTCACTTGTTTTCTATAAAAAACATTTTCTCAAGAGAAGCGTTGTTGCTGTTGTTGTTGCTGTTGTTGCTGCTGTTGTTGTTTGCTGTTGTTGCTGTGTTGTTGCTGCTGTTGCTGTTGTTGCTGTTGCTGCTGCTGTTGTTGCTGTTGTTGTTGCTGTTGTTGCTGTTGTTGTTGTGAAATGACCCCGTACACCCTGAGGCCTTGCCTAGACTAGGAGAGGGATTAAAAGAAAAGAAATTACATTTTAATAATCAATTAATTTTAAAAAAAATTTAATATTTTTAATTGATTTAAATTTAATTTATTTCGTATCTAAATTTTAATAAATCAATTAGCTTAAAATTTTATTTACATTTTTTTAAATTAATTTAAATTTAATTTATTTCATATCAAAATTTTAATACATTTAATATAATTAATTTAAAGTCAATTTTATTTAAATTACATTTATTTTATAAACCTACGTGCTCAATTAAATTAAATTTTAATTAATGTATTTTACACCTAAGTGGCTTTACCGAAAGAAACCAAAGAGTATAGGTCATTAAGCATTGACCAGCGTGGTGAAGTATGGACATTACGCATTGACCAGCGTGGTGAAGTGTGGTCATTACACATTGGTGGTGAAGTATGGTCATTACACAGCGTGGTGAAGTGTGGTCACTACACAGTGACCAGCGTGGGTGAAATATGGTCATTACACCATTGGTGGTGAAGTATGGTCATTACACAGTGACCAGCGTGGTGAAGTATGGTCATTAATTTCCCCGTGTGTTGGAGACATTTCATCACTAGTGGATGGACACAACTGCAGCGCTTGTAAACTATAATCAACTTGTAGACGTTTAGATAAGCTGGGAGAGGAATGCAAGTCATTTTAACCGTTCTTGGTGGTTCTTTCGGTAAAAGTCATCACGTAGAAGGGAAATAATAAAATAATAAAAATTAAAACATAATAAAATATTCTCACGACGTTTCAGCCACAACGCAAGCAAGCCGTCCTCAGGTGAAGAACAGGTCTTAGGCCGTAAGGTGAACTAGGAAAAAGTGGCTAGGAAATGATTTTCGTTCCCACACCTGGGAACTACTTTTTAAATGATTTTTTTCATAGACAAACCATTTTCGACTTTATGTTAAAAGTTCTCCGCAAAATACCCTGCAGTTTTTTTTTCTAAATCCATAAATGTATATAATTGTGAATTGGAAAAAACGAAAATCTTATGCTGCTGGTTTTGTTTGTAACTTTATTTATATACATTTTAGCAACACCAATATCTCTCAAACTGACACTTATATATGTACCTAAACACTTGAGACAGGTTTTGGTGCATTATATACTCAAGTGTGAATGTAGACCATGAAATATGGCAATTTGTAGAAAATATGCTTCAACTTCACGGATTGGCACTAAGCAAAATTAAACATAACATTTTAAATTTAGCAAAACTGTGATGTTTTGTACATCAAATTTTCAGTAGGTACCTGTGTAATCACAGAAAGATACAAATATAAGCACACTTTGGCCCAAGTTGGCTGAAATGACTCGAAATGCTACACTGTCCCTTGTTTTTGGAATGCTGCCAAAAAAAATTACAATTCTACCACAGATTCTTACAGCTCAAAATCACCTTAAATTATAAGACAGCGCATATTTACCATCGGTATCATCCCTATCACTATCAGAGCCATCATCCCATGTAGGTCTTCTGTTCCTGTGAAACATTTGCACAATTTTGGCACCGACATAAATCAGTACAAGACAGTCTTGCCGACATACAGGAACATTCTTCCAGACTCACATTTGCTATGCTTGCAACTGCAGTGGACCGCCTGCAACACACTTCAGGGGCAGGATTTCTAGTCATCCAGGTCACTGTTCACTCACCATCCTCGAGGTGCCATCCATTGCCGACGGGTGAAGGGGCACACATTATACCTTTCAGAAAATGTCTCATTATGGCTGCTTGGTAGTTTGCCCTTTTCCAGTGTTGGTACAGGGCGTCACTTGTAAGGGGCATGGATAGTCTAGAAAAGCTGACGATGCCATACAGAATGCTTTGTATCTTGCATCGTTCACATTTTCGGCAGATGACTGCCCATACAGGTGGCACACATGTGCAAAGTAGCTCAAGGGTAGACTGGTCTAGGTTAAAACTGCTACCCAGATTGTAAAAGCAGTCCAGATATTCCTTTCTCACAAGCAACAGAAAATGCCTTTCTTTTGCCTTTGCCATAAAAGGCACTTGTAGAGTAACAACCTGAGAAGGTATGGATCCCAATAAGTGCCAAACAGACACTTGTGCCAAGAGCTGACGACACCTTAGCTAGTCAATGAGCCTTGTTTTGTTGCCAACCCCCGTGAAAAATACAACCTACATGGTAAATCTGGCTGCAGACTTAAAGCAATCACTGCCACATCAGCATCAGGGCTCTTGATGACTACAGTTTGATGTTCCTGTGCAGCATGTTGTGCATGTAAAAACACCCTGGTGTCACATTCCTCATGATCACATGTCAGATCTTCAACAGCACTGAGAGTATGTAATCCTCCATTACAGTCACGCAGTGACACAGGTCTCCATGTGCTATGTACAAGCTTAAGTCCTTTCCCCAAGTGGTAAGATCAGCCTCTCGCCACACAACTAGAGGAATTCTGCCAGTGCTTCTTTGTTTGTTCATCTGATATAAACTTTTTCCATTGTGTTGATGTCTTATGATCCCGTCCATAAATTTTCACCAGTTGTGTACCACCACCAGCTCTACGTGACCGTTCTAGGTTTTTAATACTCATTTTTGGATACTGGTCAATCACAAAGTTTATCCGTGTACAGTTTGTTTCAGAGAAGTTTGACTATGTACTGCAGTACGGTCTTCTGCAAGCTCTCCAAAGGTACTTGGTATTGACCGAATGGCTTGAATGACTGCCATGCCATCAAAGAAAATAGCTCCACTGATCACTCCATGATGGATCCTGGGCAACAACTTTGGACTCAATGAGTATGTCTTGCAGTCCTGCATCTCCAAACCTTTTTCCTAGAATGCTCAGGTAGGACATGCATGTGTGAAATTCACCTAGTCTAATCACTTTACGCTGAGTAAAGTCATCATCTTTCCAGCAGATTTGCTGAGCTTTGGCATATATAGCTTTGTCAAAAACTAACACTATATGGTCCAGTTCTAGCTGATTATGAATTTGGACACTTCGCTTCAGAATTGTGTTTACTGTCGACATCTCTGTTGGTGAAGCCTCAATGACTGGAAGATAATACAGTGCTGACTTTTGCAGAGTGCCATCACCTTGAAGTAATGTATGTAAACCTGTCCAGCTTGGTATTGTGCATCTTTCAGCATCTATGGACTTTACAAAAACATATGCCAGTTCAGTTTGTACAGCAGACACCGTGTTCAATTTGTATGTGTCCGCCTGTAATGGAAACTTTCCTGATGAAACAAGTTATGTGGTCCTTGTCTAATAGACTGATGGTACTGTTCGACAGGGATCCTAGGGGGTACTTTCAATGAGGGTTTTCCCTTCTGTAGTGGTTGTCTGTTGTTGTGACACAGGTTCAACTACAGAACTTTGCAGCATAATCCCATTTGTGTGGTGGGTAGTTCTACGACCTGACAGTGTCTCCTCCGCAAAGTCAATATTGTCCCACACAAGTACTGTAGGAACCTTCTTTGAGAATCCCTTTGGTATTTTGTCTCTGCCTCTACTAGTTGAAGTTGGGCAAGGCTAGTGTCTAGACTGACAACTGTGTCCCATGCTGCACAATGTCCTAGTCTATTTAGAAGTGACAAATTGTGATGAACCTGTTAAATGGCGAACCGTTAGACCAAGACACAATGATTTAGGGGTCTGCCTCCGACCCTTAGATGCAAGATACACAATGTCTTGACAGATACATATCACTTTTAGGTTCAAATCATCTGGAATATCAACATAATAGGCCAGTGTGGTTCCTCAGTTGCACAATAATCCAGGAAATCAGATTGTACAGTTCAATTGGAACGACAGATTTTGCCTCGCTCACATTTAGATCATCTGATGTGGGTGGCCACGGGCATTTCATACCGGGAGAGTCACACAGAAGCATCTTAATATTAATGCCGCACTGTAAAGTGTCCTCGTGTCCTCTGCAGTATGATGGAGGCCATTGAACTTGGTCTTTGTGGACCAGCTTTTGCACTAGCCCTGTTTTCACAGTCACTTTCGCTAGTACCTCAGTTGACTCTGTGTTTCTGTACCTGATGGATGAGGTAGCCTGTCTCAGCTTATCAGCAGACAATGTCACAAACGACCATCTCACTTATGTTGCGCTTCTTGGGTAGTGAAAACACCAGCTGGGGAAATCACGGGCCAACCTCCTACTTTTGAAATGTGAAAATGTGAGGGAAGATTAATTAATATTATTAATAATAAATATTACTAATCACTGTTCTTCTGAGGTCACAGTAACTGATGCACGAGACTTTGTCAAGAACCTGGGTAGTCTATAAAGGCCTTGTGGTATCGCCACCTCCAGAGACACAGTCTTTGTCTCGAATATCACAAGAATGCTAGTGTCTTCCTTCATCTCAGCAGCTTTCAGCAAATTGCCTGTAAATAAATAAATACTAATTAAACTAATAAAAAACTGTGTTAAGAGTTAAACAATATGAGGTTCTGGCTGTAGCTGTAGCAAAACAATGCAAATCTGTCTCTGACTGTAAAATAAACATTACATAAATTAGTGAATTGTAATTGAAAGTTATCCATGGTACCCAGCTAAGGGAATAAAAGTTCAAACGTTTGGTGTTTGTGTGGTTTTGTTTTTACCTATGTGCTGACGTTTCTGCCTGTGAAAGATGGTCCTTCTGGCGTTTGCCTCCCACAGTAATGTACTTGTCCGTTTTTACAAATTATGCAAGGCAGAAAGCATTGGACCAGCACAAGCTACTGGCAGGCCGGTCCTGGACTAAGTTTTTTGCGGGACATTGTCAACTCGATTCTAGACAATGTTTGTATGTTTCTGCTATTCTCCGATTCTCACCTTACAAAAAAGCCTCCGTTTGACGCAGTTTATGAAGTATCCCACCGTGTGCGTGTAAATCCTTTGTCTTTATGGAATGATATGTATGTAGCATTGTTTAAAATACTTTTTACAGACTTTTGAAGGAGGTCTGGCCGTAATTTCCTCTTCTTCACTATCGATGTTGACAACAAGGGCGCAGACATCTTGGACTAATGTTTACCTCTCGTCCCAAAAGCAGCCACCTTATTGGTCTAGCGGGAAGCACGTGACGCAAAGCCATCACTGACGATTAAAATAGATTACGCGAGGAAAAATATTTCCGACTTTAAACAGTAATAAAAATAAACTGCAGGATTAGACATGGAGAACTTTATTTTCACGGCCAAAGCTAGATCTTTTTTTTGGAATGAAAAGAATGTAGTGCCCCATATATGGGAACGGGATTAAACGTTAAACGTCTTCATTACGGCCTATAGGGGCTGTTGCGTTAACGTCGATTCAAGAGCACGAAGA
>NW_026892113.1:0-55037 GCF_015708825.2 Lethenteron reissneri
CGTGGAAGGCTACGGGAGCGAAGGCAGATGTGGGGCTGCCAGGGAGAGAGTCTCAGGAGGAGTGCCGTGTGGGAAGGAGAACGCGAACCCCAAATAAAGGACACGGAGTCAGCAACAAGTGTCTGAGTCCTTTTATTACACACCCAAGGTACACTTGATTTCGCTATGTAACACAAACTAGATTGGAAGCTTTCGTGACTGCAGGAATTACTCTTTGGTTCTTTCGGTAAAGTCACGTAGAGAATCAAATCAATAATAATATAATACTACGTTTCGGTTGCAACACAAGCAACCATCATCTGTAAGAATGAATGATAAAACAGACACGGAAACAACATAGGCAGACACACGTGCAGAGAGAGACACACACAAAGACACTGAGCGAGACACACAAAAGAACACAATTTTTGTTCCTGGGTACTAAGTGTTATTATTGAATTGATTATGCCTCAAAAGTACAGAAAATGGCTATTTTTCGATTTAAAGCTTTCGTGACTGCAGGGATTCATCTTCTTGGTTCTTTCGGTAAAGTCACGTAGAAGGGAAATAATAAAATAATAACAAAATAGAGGACGGCTGCTTGCGTTGTGGCCGAAACGTCGTGAGAATTGTATTTATTATGTTTATTTTTATGATTTTATTATTTCCCTTCTACGTGACTTTACCGAAAAGAACCAGAAGAAAAATGGCTATTATTCCCCACAAACTTTGCTTTTGTGAACATGACTGTATGTGAACGAAAGACACAAATGCACACGTTTCTCATGGAAAATAAATACATTTCAAAATATCACTGTCCTGGTCACAAAAGCAAAGTTTGTGGGGAATAATAGCCATTTTCTGTACCTTTGAGGCATAATCAATTAGGAAATAACACTACTACCCAGGGACAAACACAAATCTTTTGTTACACAGTGAATTTTCTATCGCACGCAACAGCGAATCCCCACGGAGGAAGTGGCTGAGCATCTTAGTGCAAACCAAGCCTCTTTGTGTCATTTGATTTGACACGCGCATGCAGGCAAATCGTTTATTTAGGAAAGCAGTTTGCGCACACATATAACACAGAACCCAAAGTTCATCCAACAGAGACAATGCTCCTCCGCTTGACCTTACAGATTGAGCGAGCAAAAGGGGCACATGTTAGCGAGCACCTATTGAAGGCCGGTACGGCACGCGGTCGCCTTTGTCCCCCCAATGCCGATGTGTACACACCGCGCCAGGAATACTCATTTGAGGCCGAGTCTACCTAGATGAGGCCCAGGACCGCGCACGGATATTCGTCAAGGATATTATTGGGGCTCGTATCGCAGTGATATATACCCGCGACACTTTCTCTCCCCCAATGAATGTACACACACTAAAGACAAAGATCCCCCGTATAGCCTGCACAGACTGTTGGGGCAAGTGCTGTTCGCGAGCACCTATGAAAGCCGGCACGGCACACGAGGAGGTGGGTGGCCAGCACCCCGCCCGACCGCCTTTGTCTCCCTGGCGGCGATGCTTACACACCGCACTAGGTACGCATTTGAGGCCGAGTCGACCTAGGGGCGTCAGGACGGTTTCAGATCATTCCCCTGGTTGTTGGTTGCCGTGAGCGGTAATGGAACTCTCGCCTCGTCGGTTCGTAGCGCAGCGTGGCGCTAACGCTACGTAACCGCTCCCCCTCCACACGCAAAACACACGAGAGAGAGAGAGACACACACACAAAGACACCCCCCACAACGCACACAGGGCGAGGTAGGAGTGACGTGGGGTGCCGGTTGTGTGTCAAACCACTCACGCGGAACAGGCGAGTGTGTTGCGAGGGTTTTAGCGTAAACGGATTGTTTACACAAAGCCTCGCTGGTGTCCACAGCCCCCACCCCCGAACATTCATGCTATCGCGTTCATTCGATTATATGACCCGCGCGCCGCCGTCTACGCCTTCCCCCGTTAAATTGGCTTTCAATGAATCAATTTCTTCGTTGTCGATTAGCATGGGACATCGTCAAGCGTGCTGTGTGTATATGTGTGTGTGTATATATACACATATGTGTATGTAAAACGTAGGGAGTGGTAGCGTAGTGGTTAGCGCTACGCTGCGCTACGAACCCGGAGCCCCGAATTCTCGATGACCGCTCACGGCTAACACCCAGTGACGATTATCTGAACCGGTTCTGGGCCTCCCCTAGGTCGACTCAACCTCAAATGAGTACCTGGCATAGCGGTGTGTAAACATCGCCACTGGGGAGACAAAGGACGGTCCGGGCGTGGTGCTGGCCACCCACCCACCCCCCTCGTGCGCCGTGCCGGCCTTCCTGAGTGCTCTCCGACAGCACTTCTTACCCCAACGATCTAAGGCTATACCGGGTTTTTTTTTGGTCTTTGTTGATATTTTTTCTACACACCTGCCATCACGTGCGGTGAAAGCAGCCGGATGTTTTATGAGTGGTCGTGTCTACTAAGAGTTTCGCATGTGCGAATTTTGATGTGCGTTAATATGCACACGTGATGAGCATCGTACGGCTTGCTCGGGATGGTGGTTGGGAGGGGACGAAACAGTCCACATTAAACTTTTTTTTTTAGATCGCGTAAATATAAATGGTCGCGAAAGACTACGTGTTGAACGAACGCAACCGTACTCTATATTACGCGTACTCTACATTCATTTAGAAGCATGCGTTCATAGTATTGGGCTGCTATACATTTCCACGTGATAAACCATTTCATTGAGCTATCATTTGTGGCCAGGTCGCTAGCTCGGTGGGCCTTACCTGGTAAAAATAAAATAGTTTAGCTTTACAATTGAACGCGTGGTATTGAAAAGATATCAATAAATAAGAGACGGAGATAGCTCAGCAATGTAATCCCCTGAGCACCACGAGCCCACAACTTTAAATCAATTGACACACACTCGTAGGAGGCCTATCCAAGTACAAACTAGGCAGGTTTCTGATACACTTCCAAGATCCAACGAGATAGGCCGCGTTTCTATATATATAAAATCGTGCATGTCTGTCTGTCCCGTCTGTGTGTGTGTGTGTGGATTTCGGACCATACGCACTTTCATTGGACGGCGGTTGCCCCTGGCAACGGATAGCGACGCCTTCGCCGCTTTCATTGGACCTGGCAACGGCTAGCCACGCCTTCGCCAAGGGCTGCAGTTTCATTGGACGGCGGTTTGCCCCTGCCAACGGCTAGCCACGCCTTCGCCACTTTCATAGGCTCCGTAAATAATTAAATAATAGCCATTACACAGTGTTGTTGGAGCGCTGAGGGGGGGGGGGAAGGCACGCCACCCGTACCCTGCCTCTGCCGGGTGGACAATTTAGGCGAGGCCGCAGGCTCTGCACGCTACTAGGCCTCGACACCCACCACGCCACTCTGAGGTAAATTCATCAAAGTTTATCCTACTCTTCACTCCACCCCCACCACAATGTGTGCAATTAATATTACTTTTAAACCCAACGCGCCAACAATCGATTACTTAAATGTTCACTGTACAAATAGTCATTAAGCTGGGTCAGCGTACTGCCAGTCTATCATGTAGACTGTAGCCTGATTATTAAGCTCGGTGAGCGTACTGCCACTCTATCATGTACACTCTAGCCTGCTTATGAAGCTGACTGCGTGTACTGGCAGTCTATAATGTGGACTGTAGCCTGGTTATTATAATCGATTCTTTATATGTTCTTTGTACAAATAGTCATTAAGCTGGTTGAGCGACCCCAGTTCGATTCCAACTCACGCCCACCACCGCTGACGATTATTTGAAACGGACCTGGCCCTCCCCTAGGTCCACTCAGCCTCAAACGCGTAACTGCTGTCGTGTGTGAACATCGTCACTGGGGAGACAAAGGCGGCCGGGCATCGTGGATCCAAGTCCCGGGCGAAGCCGGGTCTTTTGTGTATGTGTGTATATGTTTATGTGTATCTCTGTGTGTCTGTATGTATGTGTGTATGTATGTGTATGTGTTTGTGTGTGTATGTATGTGGGTTTTTTTCTATGTCTTTATGTGTATGTCTGCGTGTCTATATGTATGTGTGTATGTACGTGTATGCATGTGCTTGGGTGTATGTATGTGTGTGTCTATGTATGTGTGTGTATGTATTTCTGTGTATGTATGTGTGTGTATGTATGTATGTGTGTTATGTGTCTGTCTGTGTGTCTGCATGTATGTGTGTGTGTATTGTGTATGTGTTTGTATGAGTTTGTGTCTTTACGCTCGCATTACACAAATGTGTTGCAGGTCTAAGGCGTTCCTTGCTCAGCTTTGCCGCTTTATTATTTCAGTCGTTTACTGCCGTACGCACCATGAAAGTCGTGTGTGTCTGCGGCAAGCGCGTGTATGTGTACCTATGGACGCGCGCGCGTGTGTTGTGTAGGGGGAACGGTAGTGTAGTGCTTAGCGTGCTGCCTGTGTCTGTGTGTGTGTGTCTGTGTGTGTGTGTCTGTGTGTGTGTCTGTGTGTGTGCGTGTGTGGTGTGTGGGGAGCGGTAGTGTAGTGGTTAGCGTGCTGTCTGTGTGTGTGTGTCTCTGTCTGTGTGTGTCTGCGTGTGTCTGTGTGTCTGTGTGTGTGTCTGTGCGTGTGTGGTGTGTGAGGAGCGGTGGGTGTAGTGCTTAACGCTACGCTGCGCTACCAACCCGGCGAACCCAGTTCCATTCCCGCTCACGGCCACCACCGGTGACGATTATTTGAACCTCCCCTAGGTCGACTCTGCCTCAAACGAGTAACTGCTGTAGCGTATTAACATCGCCACTGGGGAGACAAAGGCGGCCGGCCGTGGTGGATACAAGTCCCGGGCGAAGCCGGGTAGTACAGCTAGTAGCTTATATAATCATTGACACAATGCTGATGCAGAACTTGAAATACTGCCATCGCTGACTTACTTCGTGCAGCCGGGCAATTGACACTTTATTTGGCTCCTGTTCCCACTTTCGTCATTCTCAGTCCTTTGGAACCTCGGCCGACACGGTGCGTAGCTTTGGCTCTTATTTCAGGAGGCTTTTGCTTCCAGGTTTTCGCAGTTCACTCCATAACAGAGGGTTTTTTTGGGGGGGGGTTAGATCGCGTAAATATATAAATGTGTCGTTAAACCCGCCGCCAATCAACACAGCCAATCAGTAAGATTTGTCACGTTAACAAGACGTCTCAATTCGTTACGAGTGCAGCAAACACCGGTGTGTTATTTACATACAAGTTGCTTGGGGAAAATAGATAGCACGGATAACAAATACATATGCCCTGTATACTTTGTCGAAAAAATGCATTTGGTAAGCAGTTAATGATGTTTAATTGAAATTACCCAAACATTGATTTGTCCTGGAGAAACCCGATGAGCTACAACGCAGTTTTTTTCACAGATGCCCAGTAGGAGCTGGACATGAAGCTAGCTAGATGTGACAGACTCTACTGAAACCACTGGCTACTGTAAAAACCACGCACGGGGAGAAACCGGAGGCAGCTATGAAAGAGAGAGAAAAAAATCCGTTTTGTGACAACGCTAAGGCCGCTCTCAACTCATTTGACTGCAACGTTGCTTTGAATACGCCACACTATCTCTTCGACAGGGTTACTCTTCTTATGCTAACCCAATGCCGATGTAAACCCCTTTAACATTGACCAGGATGGACCATGCAGCTGGTGGAGAGTACATGCTAAATGAACACACCTCGAGAGCCGTGGGCAATGCATGTGGGTGGGAAGTGGCGTCAACAACATTGCATTGTGATTCGTGTAGTTACTCAGTCATGGAGAGGGGGGGGGTCACTGGGTTTCATCGTTAAACCTCTGCTGGTTTTATGCCCGCAGATAGTAACGGCGTTTTCCTTCTTTTAAAATGTAGTTATGTGTGGGGTTATATTGAGACGCCGACCTAAGTTCGATTCACTGGAGGCGTCACCGTTACTGCGTATCGCATTTGCCAAGCAAAATCTCAAATAGCTCACGATGACCTGCCATTTGGAATGTCGTCATGTAGATCTTTTACCGTTCAACAATTTCCGGCTCAAACGTAATCAGCCGAGTAGCTGAGCCCCTGTCATCTGCCGTGATCATGCAAGCCGCTCACAGAGGCCAGCGCGAATCTCGGCACCGTCCGTGCCCGAGGCTGATTGTCAACTCCATTAAGTGCGCCCCTCTGCTCAGCATTGCTGCCAAGGCAATTTAATGTCAGGAGCAGAAGACCATCCATTTGTAGGACAAAGAGAATGTTATATATATGTGTAGGCGATATACTTTTTTGGATAGAAACATAGATAATTTGCTATTCATATATACTACCACTTGATTACTATCATACCAGGAAGAATGAAGACCATGAGTAATGCATTTCCTGTGATGTCCAGCTCTCCATTAATAGTGCCACCTCACTGGTCTTTCATAGATTAACATGATGAAAATGTATCCGATGTATGCTGTACATATACTATATAAACGAGATGCTACCAATGATATTTCTAATTACAGACTTCCCACCATATACTCAACTTGCCCCATACGTGCTCATCATTAGCTCCTAGCAATCCAACATGTTGTCATTATATTATTGGTTCTTTCGGTAAAGTCACGTAGAAGGGAAATAATACATTAATAAAAATAAAACTGAATAAAAATTCTCACGACGTTTCGGCCACAACGCAAGCAGCCGTCCTCTGCTTGCGTTGTGGCCGAAACGACGTGAGAATTTTTTAATGTTTTACTTTTATAATTTTATTATTGCCCTTCTACGTGACTTTACCGAAAAAACAAAAATATGAATCCCTGCAGTCACGAAAGCTTTACATCGAAATGTTGTCATTAACTTTAATTCTTCATTCTCTCCAGCAAGACGTATGATTATTGTTTTTTTTTTACAAAACAAATTAGGCTAGAATGCCATCACAACGCTTCCAAGACTGAATAGGTTAATCATTTTGGAGTGTTGATGTTCACCTACTTGAATGACAGAAGCGAGATGTTACAACTGTAGTGTAATAGCGCCGGCTGGTGGAGAGCAGCAGCAACTGCGGTGGACAGACAGCGCACACGCCGGTGAGGGTGTGCACGGTGTGTGGGCAGAGAGGAGGAACGAGGGCAAGGGTCACGGAGAACCCCATCTGTGGGCCTCTGGAACCTGCTAGCGGGTTCGAGAAGGGAGGCACGGTCAGGGCATGAGCCAGGCCGCGCCGGGAGCATAAAAGGAGCCGAGAGGGGGAGCTCGAGGCTGCCGGTTCTGGGGGTGGACTCGTCTCGTCGTCGCTGTCGTCTCGTCGCCGTCGTCGCTAAACGTCTCCGCTAGATATTGCGCTGCGAAGGAGAGTAGTTGGTTAACTCAGTCAGCGCCGTCAGTGTTAGACGGCCGGTGTTGTGTACAGGCCCTAGGCTGAGCGACTGTGGAGAGCGTGTGGACGAGACCGCGGAAGGTGTTAATAAAGAAGGTGCCTCCTATAAACTCTGTCTCTGAATCGTTGACGCTATGCAACTATGCCAATGATCAGGCAATTGTTATGGAGAGGAGCCAATGTCAGGAGCCTCAGGACAACACCACTGAGCAGGTTGTGTTGTGGTTGTGCTGTGCAGCTATATGATGTGTCTTCGGACTACGACCCGAAAAGCATTGGGCCACCCTGAGAGTGGTTGTGACACGATGTTTCAAATTCACATTCAGTAAATGTCACGCCACCTCAGTGGAACTCAGAGGTTTGTTAAAAAATGTGTCGTTGCAGGATTTGTCTTGGGGAATATTTCAGAGGCCTTTGGCTGCACTGTTTTTCCGTGAACATTATTGTCTATTTAAAGGACGTGTATTTACGAGACAGTGAATGAACGAGAAGGAAGTTCCACGTAATAAATGAAATCCAATCACAGACAAATGTAATCAGGATGCTGATGGATGCAATAACAGATAAAAAATTAAATAAATGAATCCTTCTTGAATGAAACCCCGATCATTGTCGGTGCCAAATTAACACCGAAATTCCACATTCCTATGGCAGGAACGCGTCTCTCCACAGGACAACGGCTGTTGGCTTGAATACAATGTGGTACTCGTTCTATGGACCCGAGAAAGATGTTGGATTGAGTCAACCAACAATCACGATTTGAACTCACAACCTTTACAATTGCGAGCCGCTCACTCCTCCGCGTCCGCGGAGCGTGCGACGCGTGAGAGGGTCAAAAACACCAGAGGTGTGGATGTAATCTCATATGCATGACTCATATAAGGTGGCCCAAACACGTTCCTTCGGAGTGGGCAGGTAGGAACTTGGTTGGACAGCGCATTCGTGCACGACAGACAGACAAATAATCCCTGGTGGGCAGTGTGGAACCTGTTGTTCCTACCTGTATGTATAAAAGATAACTTGACTTTAGGTAGCCAGGCAGACAGCCCCCTTAACTATCGCCCCCCCCCCCCCCTTAGGCCCCCCCCCCCTTAGGCCCCTCCCCTGACCCCCTTTCCCTTAGGCCCCTCCCCTGACCACCCCCCCCCCCATATCCTCAGGCCCCTCCCCTGACCCCCCTTCCCTTAGGCCCCTCCCCTGACCCCCCTTCTGTTAGGCCCCTCCACTGAGCACCCCCCCCCCATATCCTTAGGCCCCTTCCCTGACCCCCCCTCCCTCAGGCCCCTCCGCTGACCCCCCCCCCCCCTCAGGCCCCTCCCCTGAACCCCCCCCCTCAGGCCCCTCTGACTCCCCCCTTCCTTAGGCCCCTCCCCTGACCCTCCTCCCTTAGGCACCTCCCCTCTCTGTACCCGGCAGTAGGTCTCCACCAATCAATAAGCTGTTTGTAAGGTCTCCACCAATCAAAGAGCTGTGTGTATTATATATTTATTTATGCACGACAGACAGACAGACAGTCAGACAGACAGCTAAATAATCCCTGGTGGGCAGTGTGGAACATTGTTCCTCCCTGTAAAATCAAGATCCATTGTTATATTTTAACAAAGCCATTGTTAAAATGTAATTTATTTTAACAATGGCATCTTTCTTTTATTGTTCATTCTTCAAGTTAATATTCCATCCGTTATCATTATGAATATCTACTCTCTTATTCTTCCTGTGGGGTCACCTCAAATCTGTTGTTGACAAAACTCGACCAAGTAACCTGAATGAATTGAGACAACAAAATGCAATTGGTGAGAATTCGTGCATGAAATAACCTTATGTGATTTGTAAAAAAAAAACAATAATGGCCCTATGTGTCCTGAGTTTTGATCCACCCTGTATAATCTTGATTTAAGGTCATTTATTTCACCAATTGTGAGCCTGCTAGCATATTTTTTTTTACTGGAACTTATACAACTTATGTTTACGCAATTGTGCTTACATTTTCCAGTAGATCTCTATTGAAAAGAGCCTGGTCTCATACCCAAATTGGTTGACGTGTTAAACCATTCGGATGACTATAGTGAACCTTGCCCTGGCCATAATCAAATTTTGCTGCAATTTTAGTGCCGTCATTTCCTCAAATAATCTTTTACTGTTGCTGTTGTTATTACATTTCTAGCGGTCCAGTTACACGTGCCTTTGTCTGGAAGCTTCAGTGTGTACATCTGTGTCATTTGTGTTTTTTTTTCCTCATAACCCCATAATCTCTGAGCCTTTCCATCAGTAAACATGCACTGGCCTTCCAGAACGATCACAACTGATAACACTGTAGACCGCATGGCATGAATTCCAGGCAGGCATACGTATACAGTACAACTAGCCGTTTGTAAATGTCAGTGGTGATATATGTTGCTACACAGCACTTGAATGATGCTGGTGCTGATGGTAATGATGTCCCATGGAGGAATATCAAGATATTGCAGTGTGACATGAAGTTTTGATATCCAGTCCCGGAGCTTCAGCAGATGCGGAGTGACATTTAAGGGTGGTTTTCAGGGAATGAGTAACAGTGGACAGTTGTTTACTTGAGGTTCCATTTCGATTTAAAGCTTTTGTGACTGCAGGGATTCATCTTCTTGGTTCTTTCGGTTGTAGCCGAAACGTCGTGAGAATTATTTTATTATGTTTTATTTTTATTATTTTATTACTTCCCTTCTACGTGACTTTACCGAAAGAACAAAGAAGATGACGTTCCATTGTTTGCACATAATCGGAGCAGGCATAAGTTGGCTGCTTGGCTCACGGGATAGGGATCGATCGTCAATATTGGTAATAATGTAATATAGACTCCAAGCTACAGTTAGTAAATGGTTATAATCAATATCATAGAATTACGCACTTTTCTCTATCCACTGCTAAAGGGAAGCACATCATCACAGCAGGAATCGCTCGATGCTGATGGTATCCGTCAGCGGGAATTGAACTTAGGCGTGGGGGGGGCGGTGGCCCAGTGTGTTGACCACTAATTAAATCCAGGATGCTGATGGCAGCGCATTTTTAAGGCGGAGAAAAATAAAAACGTTTGGTTTAGAAACAGGGATGTTACTCAACCTAAAGCAATCTGAATAAATTATTCCCTTCTTCTTGAATTCTTCTTTAGTGATTGTTATTTCCAATTGTAAGTATGTTAACCACTGCGCCCCAGATCACGGCAATGTATAAACACCTACGCGCACGCAAAGACCCTGACGCACTCAAATCACTCGCTCACTCTCACGCATGTGCAATTATCCTAAACAAATCATGTGTGATCATTTGTAAATTCACTCCGGCGCACATTAAAACACACAATCTCTTTAACAGACACCCGCGCATTCACGATCACACTTGAATTCACTCTTGCGCGGATATTCTCTCAAATGCCACAGCGTTGCCCCCACGTGCCCATTCACACTTTCACACTCATGCATGTTCACTGACTCACAACGCTCATACATTAATTAATTATCACACACGCACACTACACATTAATTCCCACAATTGTATTCACAAATACGTTTTAATAGACTGCGGGGGTAACGGCTGTCTGCATTCATATAATTCTAGATTTGAAGCATTCGTGACTGCAAGGATTCATATTCTTAGGTTTTTCCGGTAAAGTCACGTAGATAAAAAATAAAATTAATAAAAGTAAAATATAAAATAAAAATCACGACGTTTCGGAGGCAACATAAGCTTCCACCTGAAGACGGAGGCTTGTGTTGCCTCCGAAACGTCGTGATTTTTATTTTATTTTACTTTTATTAATTTTATTGTATTTTTTTTATCTACGTGACTTTACCGAAAAAAACCTAAGAATATGCATTCATATACACACAAGTTCACACAAAGACAAAGCTCGCCTGTATGGCCTTAACAGATGCTTGGGGCAAGTGTTGTTAGCGAGCACCTATGAAGGGGGGGTGTGGCTAGCACCACGCCCGGCTGCCTTTGTCTCCCCAGTGCTGATGTTTGCACACCGCACCAGGTACTCATTCGAGCACCGAGGGGAGAGCCAGCACGAGTTAAAATAATCGTCATTGGTGCTGGCCGTGAGCCGGAATCGAACTCGGGTGGCCGGGTTCGTATCTCAGCGCACTAACCACCACACACACTAGCGCTCCCCACAATCTCACACGCACAATCTCTCACACACACACACACGCACAATCTCTCACACACACACGCACAATCTCTCTCACACACACACACCCGCCACCAATAGGTGGCCCACGTCACCATGGCGCTTGGCGTCAGGATGGGTGCACTTTGAGTCCACGTGGAGTGACGAAATCTCGCTGGCAGGACACGCACACGCACCCGACACATCGAGTCCCCTCTGACACACATTCATGTGTTCATTTGATGACTTTCACTTGCATACCAAACCCCACTCTGAGAGGGTGCAACGATGCGTGTCAAATGCCGTAGTGAATTCACGTAAATGAAGGCACGGATGTGATTGTGTTACGTGACCTGCCAGCGAGACTCACAAATACTGAACACACTGCAGACGCAATTGCTGTTAGCGAGCGCCTATTAAGGTCGGCACGAGCGAGTGGTGAGGCCAGGCAAACTATAAAGTATAAACTAAACTATTTTTTATATTACCAGGTAAGGTCCACTGAGCTACACTGTAAAGCTCTTTTTCAGAAGCGACCTGCCCACAAATGACAGCTCAACGAAGTGGCTTACCATGTGGAAATGTACAGCAACCAAATACTCTAAAACGCATGTTTCTAAATGTAGAGGGAAAAACCCGGAGCACTCGGAGAAAAATTCACGCGACCACGCGGAAAAAATGCAGGCGTCAGGGTCCGGATCGAACCCACGACCTCCTGCACACCAAGCGAAGTTAGTTCACATCGCTCGGCTGCCCCCCGTCTCCCCAGGACTGATGTTAACGCACCGTGTCAAGTGTTCATTTCAGGCTGAGTCGACGTGGGGCCTGCTCAGCCGTGAGCGGGAATCGAACTCGGGTCGCCAGGTTCGTCGCGCTCTCACAGAAACGCGAGTTGCACTAACCACTACGATACCCCCCCTCCCCGCTCGCACTTTCACACACTCAGAGGCTGTGCGCGTGTGGAGCGGTGGTGGCGAGCCGTAGTTATCGCGTTACAAACCCAGCCAGCTGAGTTCGATTCCCGCTCACGGGGCCAATATCGGTGAGGAATATTGAAAACGGTCCTGAGCCCCCCCCTCGGGTCGACCCAGTCTTGTATGAGCACTGCATCCGCTGTTGCTTGTGACCATACATCGCTGGGGACACGAAGGCAGCAGAGCCTGGCGTTGGCCGACCTTAATATGCGATTATAGGTTTTTCCCCTTTTTTCTGGCAACAAAACAGGTGTTGAGATGTTAAAACACCAAACTGAAACATTTTTACAAGGAAGCATGTCTGCATTAACCACAATGCTTGTGGTCAGAATGCAAACAAAAAGCGTACTCTGATAATATATGCATTGTCCTTGAAACTGATTGGTCCACACCAGAGACAGCTTTCTTTTGAGCCTCGTCTCAAACGATGTTAGACCAGAGGACGCCAAATATGCTGACGACCTTAATATGCGTTCGCTAACAGAACCTGCTCCAACAGTCTGACAACGCGTTTCTTGAGAACTGCTCTTTGTGTTTAGTTTGTTGTCCTTCCCCCACACCTCCGATTAGCGCGGTTGGTTTCGCGCTGTGGTGTGAAAGAAGTTCAGCATTCGTACAATCCCGTCTGTTCACGGAGAGCTGCGTCGTACATCATTCAACGCAAGCGAGCCTTACCACCCCGGGCCACGCGAGTTACATTTCCACTCACGGCCAAAGCGCAACAACGTCCGTGACAGCCTCACAATCTCGCAGCGCAAAATAAAAAAAAAACCCCACAACTCAACTCACCCGCGAGCCTCTCGTGGTAACCCCTGGTGAAGAACTGCATGGCTTTGGCTGCCCTGCCGGGCGTCTTGAGCAGCCCCTCTCTGCCCGGGTCCTCCCCGATGCCCCGCAGGATGCCCGTGTAGGCGGCCTCCAGCTGCCCCAACGCCGCCGCTGGGACCGCTGGGGCTGCGTGCGCGACGCGCGCCGGAGCGGGCACCACCTGCAGCCCGTTCGTGCGCTCCGAGTGACTCGCAGGGAGCACGAGTGGAGGAGGAGCAGGAGGAGTAGGCAGAGTGCCCTCGACGCTTCTCACGCCGTCTTCCTCATCCCCTTCCTCCTGCGCCGCTGCTGAGAAGCCGTTAGCGAGGGCGTACTTGGAGCAGCTCCTGCTGCCGCTGTCCATGGTTGTGTTGGCGTGAGCGTTCATGCGCGCGGTTGAGTGCGGCTGCCGTGTGCGCGTGTGCGTGTGCGACTAGGCAGCTATCGCCCCTGGGTTGTTTGATGCGGCTCCCCCGTGTGAGTGTTTACGTAGGTGGTCGTGTGCGTTAGATTATGCCGGTTAGCTGCGTGCGTTGTGTGTAAGTCCACGTAGGGGGCGTGCCAAGTGTGTGTGTGTGTGTGTGATTATGCAGGCACCTTGTGTGTGTGTGGGATATTATGTAGATACCTGTGTGTGATTATGAATATACCTGTCTGTGATTTGTTTTTTTTATACAGGTGTGCTGGGAGTGTGTGTGTGAGTCGGTATATATGTGTGTGTATGTGAAGAAATATTATGTTGATCTTCTTTAAAATGTTGATCTTCTTTCGCGCCGTATGTGCGTGAAGACTTATGCAATTACGCGCGCGCGTGTGTGTGCGCGTGCGTGTGTGCGCGTGCGCGTGTGCGCGCGCGCGATTGTGGAACTGTAGCCGGCAAGTGCGCAACAAGTGAGGAGAGAGGCCGGCTCCAGCTGGTATTTATAGCGAGAGCCGAGGGAGACCCCCACCTCGCAACCTCCAGCCGCTCAGCGAGCAACGTCACGTCACTCACTCTCCACCAGACAGCCCACGCAATCGGAACAGACGTCGATGATTCATGGGGTGTACCTGGTATCTGTGACGGCGTACGTTCAACGCTTCGTTTCAGTCGGAATTAATTTGGCAATGCCACATCCGTCTCGCCTTATTTGTCTTAGACTCGTTCTTCTCAGTATTATTATACGAATTTCAGAGCATTAATAATAACAATAACAGGTTATATTCTTGGTTATTTCGGTAAAGTCACGTAGAAGGGAAATAATAAAACAATAGAAATATTATTTCCCTTCTACGTGACTTTACCGAAAGAACCAAGAATATGAATCCCTGCAGTCACGAAAGCTTTAAATTAAAAAAATAACAGGTTACTTTATTGTGGATACTAGTGATAGTGCCTTATGCCGATCCAGTCCAGCAAAACTCTGAAAAAATATCCAGTGAGAAATGAAGCCCTGCATACTGTGGTATAAGAGGAGAAGATGGATCAGAGAAAATACTCACGTTAGAGGCATCATATTGACTCTCATTGGGTCTTAGGCAGGATACATGATGATCGTCGTCGCCATCACCGCAACCATCACTGTCGTCATCATTGTCATCGTCGTCATCGTCGTCATAATCGTCATCGTCGTCACCATCATCACCATTCATCATCACAATCATATCTTTAACGTCATCATCATGATCGTGAGCCGTGGACCATCCACTGCTGGATGAAAGCCTCGCTTGTTCATCATCTGGTCTCGCCGCAACCTCCAAATAGCATGGTTGTCTAAAACGTACGATGCGCAAAAAAGTTAAACATACACACATAGCTTGGTTTAGATATGTGAATGACACATTGGTGGTCTGGCCACAGGGCAAATATACACTTAACGAATTTTTTTATAATCTCAACTCGCAAAACCCGTCCATCCAGTTCACCATGGAAGTGGAAGTTGACAACTCTTCCATTTCTGGATATTCTGCTCGGGCGCGGCCGAAACGGTAACAAGTATAACCCGTAAAAACAAAGTTTTTCACTATAAATCCTTTATTTGCGTGGCGGCTAGAGTCCTCTCGTCCTCTGGCTTGAGATGGCTGCCACCTATGGGTCAGATGATTGCATGCCAGCATTAAGCAATTGGTAATTAAATATAATATTTAGTCCTAAAAAGTGTAAAATTTTGGAATTTTTTTTCACGAACATTAATTGTCACGCACAACGAGTCTGTGTGGAAAATGTCAGCTCGATTGGATCACGGGAAGTGGGTTAAAAAACGACCGAAAGATTTGCACGGTCGTAAGCAAGCAAGCGCGCAAGTGAACTTAATATAAAAGATCTGAAAAAATATCGTATATTGCAGGAGTAACTGATAAACTAGCCAGATTTTTTGGAAAAAAAACTAAACATCCGAGTCAGATTTGGCACAGTACATGAAATACAGAAACGAATATCTGGTACTAAAGATGTATTACCGAAGCTATCAACAGTAAAATGGTTAAAAAATTACCTCTTTTCTCGCACCCAAACTGTATTCACATAGGGTTGGAGGTCAAACAGTGTTAAGATAACAAAAGGGGTTCCACAGGGTTCCATTCTCGGCCCCCTCTTGTTCTCTCTTTATGTAAATGACTTGGGCACTGAACTGGATTATTCCAGGGTAAATCTTTTTGCAGATGACACGGTACTAATTACTGCTGGCCGCTCTCCGGATGACGTGATTGCTAAGCTCCAGATTGATTTCAACAAACTACAACATCAGCTAGTTGCTCTTAAACTAGTCCTAAATCCTGCCAAAACCAAGGTGCTATGCTTCTCACCAGGACTAAAGCGGGAAGTTATTTTTCCCCAATTACATACCTTAAATAATGATCAAATAGAGCAAGTCAAGATCTATAAGTATCTTGGGGTCATCCTGGATTCAAAACTGAATTTTGAAGATCACATTGATTATATTGGGAAAAAGACAAAAATTAAAATTGGTTTTCTATATCGACACAAGCACTGCTTCCCCCCTATGTCCCGTTTGGAATTGATTAAAGCTACCATACTGCCTCTACTTGATTACTGTGACATTGTGTATAAATCAGCCCCAAGTACTGTACTGAAGAAGCTTGACTCAATGTATCACTCGGCCTTAAGATTTGCATTGAACTGCCCATATAGGACTCACAACTGTGATCTCTACATTGGGTCAAACTTAACATCTCTGAATGTTCGACGGCTTGTGCACCAGATCTTATTTATTCATGATGTACTTGCAAAAAAATCTGCAGATTACCTGCTGGATCTCGTCTCTGTTTCAAAGAACAAATTTGACCTAAGGTCTACACTCATTTACCAGCTTAATATTCCCTATTGCCGTACATATACTGGAGGAAGGGCCTTTGCTATTGATGCCCCCAGAGTCTGGAATGCTGTTGCAAATAAATTGAAACTTGAGTCACTACCTATGAGATCTTCACTCAAAACTGCTTTAGAGGAGTTGTACACCCCTAGCTGCCAGTGCTATTCAGTGACCTAAAATAAAATGTTTCGCTCTGGATGATCGCTACAAAGTATGACCTGTGTTTTGATTTAGTGTGCTGATCTTAAAGGTGCATTGAAAATTTACAATACTCCGATTGATGCTCCTGCTGTTGTGGAGTGACTCATGCAGCCAGCTATGGCTGCAGGGTTTTGGTAGTACATGTTGTTTATGCCATTTATTGTGAAAATTCCGTCACAGTTCCTATGATTGCTTTATCATTGCTTTCATGGCTTTATTTTGGTGATTTCGAAAAGTGTATTGTTTGTGTTGTTGTAGTACAGAGTTAGACTGATGGCCTTAATCTAAGTTGTCTTGTGGTTGTTGTTGTTGTTTGACTTGCATCCCACTGGGATTTTTGCACACAGCGTTGGTGTACGGTGTTTTTTCTGCAATATTTTTGCTGTCTTTTCTTGGATTTTCTGTTTGCACTTAGTCACATATTCACTTTAAGATGTTTTTTGTTCATGTTTTTTGTTTTTTGTTTGTTGCGGTTGCACCCGATTCAAGAGCTGAATGGCTCACAGGGCTATACCTAATAAATGAACTTGAACTTGAACAGAAGGTGTGTACCGAAATAATTGCTTTTGTGGCAAATGGTATGTTGGTCAGACAGGACGAATGATCACCACGAGACTAAAAGAACATCAGATAAATATTAAATACTCCCAAATACAACTGTCAGCAGTAGCAGAACACGCCTGCTAACAAGGACACTCAATTGATTTTGATAATGTTGAAGTTTTGTGCAAAACTAGTTAATAATGGCCAAGATTAATTCGATAATATATCGAAATTGAGAGAAATAAAAATAATATTAACCGTCGGGATAGCTACAGGCTTAATGCTGCTTGGAAGCGAATCATCAAGTAATGCACTGTTTAACTTAATGCATATACAGGTCACCGTAACGTTGATGGTGATTACCTGTGAGCTCTACAAAAACAATGTGCATGCATAACGCGCGTGCATAATGTACGTTGATCACCATATGAAGAACCCGACCGGTAATGGATACCCATTGTGATGTGTTGGCATTAAACCCCCCCCCCCCTGCTCTCTGGCTTTCGCACGTGAGTGGTTCACAAGTGACGTCATCACATCTATCCCTCTATTTAAGAATGAAACAGGAGGATTTCTTCACAAATCTGTCTGTCACCTGATGATGCTGGCTGTAATTTCTGGCGAAACATCGTACTCAGATTGTAAATGTTCTGGGTTTACTCTCCAACACACCGGTGTGCTGTGCTGGTAACGAATTGGCATGTTCTGTTTACGTGACAAACCTTACTAATTGGCTGTGTCGGGTGGTGGCGGGTTTAACGACACGTTTATATATTTACGCAATCTAACCCAAAAAAAAACCCTCTATTATAGATTATATTGGTCACGAAAGCCTGCGTGTTAAACATATATACAAAATGTTTGTGAAGGTATAATCCCTTATTGAATGACTATAATTGGACATGATTCAGTTCTAGGTGAATACCATTGTGCACAGACACACACTTGGAAGTATGAAGATCATATCACACAGGTGTCATTGCTTTAAACCTCCAACTATTCCACTACGGTGCGAGGGATACATTTTTCGGAGATGACAAAAAAAGCTGTACTATTGATAGCTTTCTAAGGTAATTGCCCCGAAAGTCGAGAACAACATGCCTGAGACACGTGGAGCAATGAGATGAGCTCGTGTTGCAGGCGCGAGATGGATTGCTGCATCACGAACTGTGAAATATGTGGAGGTCGTCATCCAGCAGTGTATAGACCATGGCTGATGATTGATGACGATAAAATCTAAGAGCAGCCATGCTTTCCCGTGGGTAGAATTAGTTTTTGTTGTTGTAACTTATGGGTGTTTTTTGGTCACTTTTTTTGGCAGAAATATTTTTTTAACTGTGTAGAGAAAATGATTCATACTCTTAGTTCTTTCGGTAAAGTCACGTAGGTAAAAAATGAAATAAAAATTAATAAAAATAAAACAATAAAATCACGACGTTTCGGAGGCAACACAAGTCTCCGTCATCAGGTGGGACCGTCACAGCCAGATTTGCTGCATCAAGCTTCAAATCTAGAATTAGAGAAAAGAAGTTAAATATATGAATGAATGAACTAAATTCATGAATGACCACCTCTATTGAAGGAATATGCAGAACATTACATGTGTAGTAAGTAGCAGAGGAGACGATGTCGAAGTTGAGACACACTGTTTATTAACTCCGGGACAGATACAATAGTTGAAGGGGTATCGGCCCCTTCACCCGTACTATGGGAAACCCACCCTAGTACTAAGCCCTCTGTCCTGTCCCCCAGTCCTCCTCTACTGGGCTACGGGAGGCTGACTGATCTGGCCCTGGCAAGCACAGATCTCGGCACCAGCTAACCAGCCTTGCCCTGACAAGGGCAGCGGTCTGGAAGCTCCTGGGCCGCGCCACTGGCTTACCCGGCTCGGCCCTTATAAGGACGGCGAGACCGGGGAGTCCCAGGGCCTAATCTCCGAGTCTTGGATCTTCACTGGTCAGCTTCGTGTCGAACTCCCCTCGAGCTCTTTGGGTTCCACCTTTTATAGGGATCGCCTCCGAGGGCTGGGGCGTGGGCAATAACTGATGCGGACGTCGGTGTGACCACCCGTGTATGTGAGTGCCGACAGCCCTGTGTTTGTTGTCCGCTGTTCCTCCCGTAATAACCCCTACATCACCCCCCCCTGTACAGCTCGCAGCCGTCCCGGCTGCAACAATCCCTCAACCCCCAAGAATAAAGATTAACACCGTCAATACACGTGTGCCTCGTAACAGTAACAATAACAAGAACAAGCGTAACATCAACCGATGGTTCCCTATATAACAAAAAAAAACCCTCACGCAGAACCGCAATACATATACAGAACGGTATACCAGCACATGCAATCAGCATATCGCGATCACACGCGTACATCGAAACACAATAGCAAGCAAATCTGCAGGCGACCAACACACCATCAATCCCGACGCAACTGTGCAACCGCAACACAATTATTCTCTGTCATGCAACGACAGCATCGCACACCGCACCTCGCGGCACAATACAGCCCAAAAAAAAACATTTTTTTTTTCTCTTTTTTTCCAATTAAGCCCATCGCGCACGGTAACCCACGAGATGGTGCAGTACAGGGTACCCGACGCTCCCACGTTAATAATTAACTATACCATCAAGATGACAACACCACGCAGCAGCGCACACACTCCCTTTGAAACTCAGCAACCACAGCAGACTCTCCGTCCATTCCCAACACACGCACACACTTACATGGACGGCAAGCAACAAGCAGATAGCGTGGTCATCGTTATTTCACACACATACAACCAAAAAAACATATATACAATGAGCGGGTTCCGCAGCAACGGAACACGCGCGGTAAGCTAATCATAACAACCGGCGCGTTTTGGCGCGAGTCCGTGCAGCGGGCCCGTCACAAGGGGCCGGCTTGGTAGAGTCGGTGGCAGGTGTCGCATCAGCAGGTGCCTGGTCGTCCGATTTCCCGGACGTGCCAGCGCCGCCCCCCACGGGGGAGGCTGGCAGCCCAGAGGGCTTCAGTCCTGGGGCTCCTGAAGACGGGACAGTCATTAGTGGATCAGAGGCTGGCATCGATCCCGCCCCCCCGGAGTCAGAGGACTCCCCACATGTTCGGCCATTTTCGTGGGAGGAAGCGTGCGGAGCAAAAAATGGCTTTAACCGTGAAGGGTGTACAAACCACCGACGCTTCCCCCACTTAATTCGCACACATTGAGGCCGCACAACCTGCACAATTTCAACGGGGCCCCTCCATGGTCGCAACAACTTAGCCGAGGTGGCCAATGGCACCTGGGGGCAGTGCAACCATGCTCGGTCGCCCGGGTGCCATTCGTGCGTGTGAGTCCGGCGCGACCGCAACCTCTCGTTTTGTTTTTGGCGGGAGTCAGAGTTTTGCATGGCCGCCTGCCGTGCCTCCGCCAAGCGAAGGATGTTGAATTTAACATGGTCGGCGATTTTCGACTTAGCATGAGGCGCGGCAATCGCCAGCTGAGTCGCGACAGGCGGGTCAACCTCGCGACCATACATCAAAAAAAATGGCGAGAAACCGGTCGCCGCGTGAGGAGCCATCCTGTATGCCGCCAGGACTCCCCCGATCCGTAGATCCCAATCGTTCTGGGACTCAGATACCTGGTGGGATAGCATGGACGTAAGAGTCCTATGCAAGCGTTCCACCATCCCATCCGTCTGTGGGTGGTAAGGCGAGGTACGAACTTTCTTCGTACCCAGAAGGCCACATACCTCGTGTAAGAGGGTACTAGTGAAATTTTTTCCCTGATCGGTCAACAACCGTTCCGGAGCGCCCTTGTCGAGGACGTAGCCCTGAACAAAAGCCTCCGCAACGGCCGCTGCGGACTGGTTGGCGAGGGGCCAAGCCATAGGCCATCGCGTGAAATATTCCACGCCAACCAGCAGGTACTTATTACCCCTCGGCGTGGAAGGAAACGGTCCCAAAATATCAAGGGCGACCAGCTCGTTAACCCGGGTGACCGAAATGGACTGGAGCGGTGGACTGGCTCCCTTCGCCGGCGGCTTCCGTTGTGCACACTGGGTACAGGACCGCAGCAGATCGTCCACGTCTCTTGCCATGCCCGGCCAAAAGTAATTAAGCTGGAGCGTGGCAAGTGTTTTGAGGGTACCCAGGTGCAGGAGCCGTTCATGAGCAGCCCATACAGCCCTACCCCTCAACGTGGAAGGCACCACCAGCCTGTGACGGCGGATTGTCGCGTCCCAATGCATGAGTACGCCCTGGCACCACCCCCATGAGTCAACGCCCGACTTCCCTGGACCCGATCCTTCCGCGCGACGTCGTAGTGCCAGGAGGGTCGCATCCTCCATTTGGAGGCGGCCCCACTCAGCACTCGACAAGCCAAGTAGGGAATCACTCCCACCCTCCGAAATAGGACCAGCGTCCGAAGGAGAATCAACTGCGGCCGCAAGAACCCGATCCTGACCGTCACTTGCCGATTTGCAACGGCCCGAACCCAAGAAACAAGTGCAATCCGGGGCGATCGGCAGGCGTGATAGGGCATCGGCATTGGTGTGGCGAATCCCCTTCCGGTAAGTTGTTTCAAAATCGAAATCCTGCATGATCTCGAGCCATCGGGACAACTGCCCCGATGGCTGGTTAATTCGTAGGGCATACTGCAATGCCGCATGATCTGTACGGACGGTGAAATGCCGGCCGTACAGATATGGCCGGTACTGTTGGATAAAGAACACGATAGCCAACAGTTCGCGGCGGGTGACGCAGTACCGCTGCTCGGCCGGGGACAGTACTCTACTACCATAAGCCACAACGCGCTCCACGCCACCCACAATTTGTGACAGCACGCCTCCAATCCCGGTATTGCTTGCGTCCGTGTCGAGCACGAACGGCATGGAAAAATCGGGGTAGCTTAACGGCGGGGCCCCCACCAGGGCATCCCGAAGAGAGACAAAAGCGGCGTTCTCCACCGGCCCCCAATGAAATTTGACCCCTTTTGACGTCAAGGCATGTAGTGGCTTAGCGATGGAAGCAAAGTCCGCAACAAACCGACGGTAATATGAAGCAAAGCCGATGAAGCTTCTAACCTCCCCCACCGAGGTTGGGGTAGGCCAGGAGCTGACACAACGCGTTTTGGCGGGATCGGTTGAGATACCTGACCGGCCGACGATGTGACCCAAATATTTAACAGATTCGCGCAGCAAATGGCACTTTTGTGGCTTGAATTTCAAATTCGCAGCGCGCATCTTGAGAAAAACGGCCCGAAGCCTATCAAGGTGTTCCTCGAACGTCTTACTGAATACGATAACGTCATCCAGGTAAATCAAACACACCTCCCATTGCAAGCCAGCGAGGACCAATTCCATCAGGCGCTGGAACGTCGCGGGAGCAGAGTGTAATCCCATGGGTAAGCGATTGAATTGGAAGAGGCCGTGCGGCGTTCGGAAAGCAGTTTTGGGTCTAGATTCGTCGTCCAAGGGAAGTTGCCAAAATCCTGAGAGCAAATCCAAAGTGGAAAAGAATCGCGATCCCGCGAGGGCATCCAGCGATTCGTCCATTCGAGGAAGCGGATAAGCATCGGCCACCGAGATCTTATTTAATCGCCGGAAATCAACGCAGAACCTTAGGGACCCGTCGTGCTTTTTAACCAACACTATGGGTGCACCCCAAGGGCTGGTTGAGGGAGAAATTATGTCCGATTTCAACATGTCATCTACAGCCGATTTGACATGATCCTTTTCGGCGGGACTTAACCGAAAAGGATTCTGGCGGATAGGAGCGTTGTCACCGGTGTCAATATGGTGGCGTAGCAATTTGGTACATCCGATATCGTATTTGTGTTTACTGAAGACGTCGGAAAATTCTCGCAATAAGGCGCGTAATTTAGCACGTTGTGCGTCGGACAGGTCAGGTGACTCAGCACACAACGCATCCAGCCAACCCTCGTCAGCGTCTGAGGCTAATCGCGTATGAGAATCGGTCGCCACCTGGCCAACGATCGGCGTTTCCGCAGGTACCGGAACCGCATGTGCGAACACGGTACCTTGCGAAACCACTGCCGTCCGTGTCCCGACATTGAGGACCGCGATAAACGGGTCCCCATCCCCTTTAACAATAGTCTGGGCCGTTACCAGATCTGGCCCACTCACCCCGGCTCTAGATGGTCCCAAAATAACGCCTCGGTCAGAGACCCCTTTATCGAACGGACGGCGCAAGCGCAGGGGTACCAACATCTGTGCCCCCGGGGGTACACGCACCGTCCGAGCAACAAGTGCCTGTACCGTAGCACAGGCAACACGCACGGGAGGGGTGGCAGGTAGGAACGTCATGCGTCGGCCTGATGGAAGCTCGATGCATTGCTGGTCAATCAGAATTTTGATGGGCAATTTGGCCAAAAAGTCTGTCCCCAACAGGCACGGAATAGCCAGCGAGGAAGAGACGAACACCGGCCCAGATAGTTTAATGTCCCCTATGGAAATTTGCGCTCGAATTTGACCGATAATACCCAACGAGCCCCCATTTGCAGCGTAAAACGGTATATCGACAGGGAGCAACGGGCGACTCTGAACGGGCAGAATATTATAAATCAAATCCGAAATGATAGTTGCCGAAGCTCCCGTATCGACCAATAACCGTACCTCCACCCCGTCAATATGTCCCGCGACAACGGACGACCCCGCCGATGCAGCCACAACTCGGTGAGCCAACTCGGACCATTGGCCCGGTTGGAGCGCCCTCCCCGACATGCCGCGACCCGACGCACCAGCACCCAACCCCCGAGAATTGTGTGCCAGACCATGTGATAGGAAAGTAGGTGTGTGTGCAGGCCGAACATGTGGGGTGCCATGACTTGCCCGAGGATGTTGCGAAGGCTTGTGAAGAGGGCCGTCCGCAGCTCCAGGTCTCGCACCGCGCTGTCGAGGAGCCCGGCATCCGGACGCCACGTGACCCCGGAGGCCACAATTATAGCAGACGACGAGCGTTCCAGAGGACTTGGGCTGGTCTCGGTGGCTTGGGACGTCACGAGCTGGACGCTCGGCAGATCGCCATCCTGCAGAACGATCCGCAGCGAAGGCTCCCTCCATTTCGGAAGAGGTCGCCGCCACGGTGTGTCGTGCAGCAGCTTTGTTCGCCTTCCTCCGCTGGGAGATGAGATTGGCGTGAATGTGCCTTGCAGCCCGCAGTGATGACATATCCGCATCGTCCTGCGCTAGGATGGTGAAGTCCAGATCGTCAGCCAGCAGCAAAATTTTCTCGGCCACCATCGCATCGATCCCCTCTTCATCCATGCGCGGGAAAGCGTCTTTCGCCAATGACAGCAGGGCCGTGCGATAAGCGAGTGGCGATTCCTTGTCACCCTTCTGCCGCTCATAGAAGAGCTGGCGACAATCAGAAGGCGGCCCATAAACGGTGGCCAGCAGCTGCAGCGCCGACTGAATGGTGGAGCGTGCCGACTTGGGTGCAGCAGTGAGGGTGCCCAGGGCGTCGCCGTCCAATAACGCCGGGAGAGCACACAGCGCCTCGTTGTCCGACCAGCCTGCCATCTCTTGGTGGGCCAAGAACCGGCGCTGGAACCCCCCCCAATCGCCGTCGCTTGCAACAAATACCTGCAGGGCCGGCAGGCGTTGCTGGAATGTCGGCTCCGTCTCCGATCCTCTTGCAGCGTCTCTTGCAGCATCCGTAGCGCGTCCCCGTACTGTATGGTCGGTGCTGGCGTCAGCTGGTGGTGACGTTTCAACCCCTGATAGGCTGCCACCGCGACCCGCCTCCGCCGATGACGTGGCGGCTGCTGGCTGGGCACCGTCTCCCGCGTGACGAGCTGGGACTCCTCCCTCCGCCTCTACTGTCTTCGTGGCGGGATTTTCGAGTCGCCCCGCTGTTGTAAAGGCGGGAGTTTCTGGCGGGCGTTGTCCATCTTCCCGCCGCGTCGCTCCTCCCGGCCCCAGGCGAGTTATTTGTTCCAGCATAGCGGCCGCTGCATACAAGAGCTCCGCCAGCCGCGAGTGAGCCAACGCCAACTCGTCAGTCGACGTCCCGGCCCTCTCCGACGGCCCCGCCGATGCCGGAGCCGGCAGCAGTTGTGCAGGTACGTCGGCGGCGATGTCTTGCACTGCCCCTCCCTCGTCGTCATCCTCTCCTGGGTCTTGGGCACGAGTCTTCCGTCTCGTATCCATGCTTGGACCACTTCTAACACCAGATGTAGTAAGTAGCAGAGGAGACGATGTCGAAGTTGAGACACACTGTTTATTAACTCCGGGACAGATACAATAGTTGAAGGGGTATCGGCCCCTTCACCCGTACTATGGGAAACCCACCCTAGTACTAAGCCCTCTGTCCTGTCCCCCAGTCCTCCTCTACTGGGCTACGGGAGGCTGACTGATCTGGCCCTGGCAAGCACAGATCTCGGCACCAGCTAACCAGCCTTGCCCTGACAAGGGCAGCGGTCTGGAAGCTCCTGGGCCGCGCCACTGGCTTACCCGGCTCGGCCCTTATAAGGACGGCGAGACCGGGGAGTCCCAGGGCCTAATCTCCGAGTCTTGGATCTTCACTGGTCAGCTTCGTGTCGAACTCCCCTCGAGCTCTTTGGGTTCCACCTTTTATAGGGATCGCCTCCGAGGGCTGGGGCGTGGGCAATAACTGATGCGGACGTCGGTGTGACCACCCGTGTATGTGAGTGCCGACAGCCCTGTGTTTGTTGTCCGCTGTTCCTCCCGTAATAACCCCTACACATGCTATATACAGTTTACACAGCTTAGTGGGTGTCAGTGTGTGCAATTCACTGTTCATCTACATTAACAACCATCAACACGTTTTGGAAATTCCACATTCCTGTTGCAGTAGAAGTCCATCCATAGAACAACGAAAAATTCCATAAATGTTGATAGTAACCTGCGTTAACTGCACGGCTAACATCGGTAGCAAGTGATATTTGAAGCAGTCGTTTGTATGTTTTCCTCCGGCATCTCCAGTTTCCTCCGATGCAATGTAATTGGTATTGGCCATTGTCACTGATATTGGGCAAACATCCCAATGCTGAAACATTTCCTGGCAATTATGAAATTGGAAGTAAAAGTATCAACATCGCCCCCTACTGTAAAAATTTGCCATGACCTGCCTCAAAAAGAGTTGAGAAGCCTGGGTAAAAGTATTATCCCTGCAGTACGCAGGGGAAATACTAAATGGCTGATTCAACAAGTGCACTGACAGATGGAACTTCATACCTGCTCATATATATTAAGGTCACAGTGTTGGTGGTATTCACATGTGAGCAGCCGTAGTGAGCATGGGTCACTGAGCATGGGTACTGACAGACGTATCCTATTTGGCAGATGCACGTAAGGCACACCGACGTTTTAATCCTGCTAGCCCTATCAGTGAACCACTAATGTATCATCATTGAACAAAAAGGCAAAAGTTGCATTCTTCATAAAAAAATAATAACAATCAATAGAATAAAATGATAGAATTCACATCCTGTAATAAGAACTATTAAATCAGCTGCCATTTGACTTTCAAATTGTGAAGCAAATGCACACAGCTGTGAAGGCTGCCCTTTTGGTTGTTAATTGTATTTGTTGGCCCTTTTATGAACAGCTCAAACAGCAATTTAGATCCAGGCGTAATTGCAGTGGCTGAGCGGCGACCCTTGGTAAAATGGTACCTGACAACAACAAAAAAGCAGAGCGCAGCATGCAAGATGTATAATGTTCCGAGGAAATAATAATAATGATGATGGCAATCACAGTTTCCGAGCGTCACGGGAAAGCTGGGATATTAAAAAGAGGAGGGCCCCCAACATAAACAACGAGATGATATCTGCCTCTGTGTGATGACACAGACAGCGTGGGCAGCGGAGATAGCCAGCAGCAAATGTCAGCGTCTCGTGGAGGCTTGGGACGGCCGGCCGGCCGGGTGAGGGGGGGGAGTTGTGGCTCTGGCCAGAGAACGCGCTCGTGAGATATGGTGGAGGTGGGACACGCTTTGAGGGCCACGTTTCTGTTCAAAGATGCATTCTATTTATAAACAATCCATCCACGAGCTGAATGTCAGTGCCTCGCCGTTCTGGTGAGTGTGGGGGCAGCGCTGGTCACTGTTTCCGGTCGTGGGCAGACTGGTGTCGGTTGAACAGTCCTCCCATCGGTCAACCGCTGTTAGTTGACTACCCACCAAGTGGTACTAATACTGGTAGGAACCTCCTGGTTCCACCAGCCCACAGGGGACTATTCTGTCCGTCCGTCCGTCGTGCATCCAAAAATGGGAGGGGTGGGGCTGGGTGGAAAGGGGAGGGTGGGGAGGGTGGGGAGGGAGGGTGGGGCTGGGTGGGGCTGGGTGGGGAGGGGATGGTGGGGAGGGGCTGGGTGGGGAGGGTGGAGAGGGTGGGGCTGGGTGGGGCTGGGTGGGGAGGGGCTGGTCACCCCGTGGTGCCCTTATAAAACTCAACGTTTAACCTACTCACGCCCTCACAGTCGGCCATATATGCGGAATACACCACCCCGCCGTTGACCCTGGCCATTGACCGAGCAACCCAACGTTCCTACCAGCTCCCTCCGCAGGAATGTGTTTTTATTGACCCCCCACAGGGATGATCGATAGGTCGAGTTGACCTCAGACCGGGATTTGAACTCGCAACCTTCAAATTGTTAGTCAGGTGCCACCTTGTCAGGCGCAATTACGAACCCTGTCACCGTATCGTGTGCAGTTGGTGGGTTCTTTTGTGTTCCCTTAATACATTGTTGAATAACCTTCCCTTGAAACGGAGAAAAGCTGATGATATCGCTGGTCTTCCAAAAGGAAGTTAATAATATACTTTTTTTCGTGAAGGATTATGGCCTATCTGTTATAACACAAGTATTCTTGACTCGGTGTGAAATTCGTATAGAATTGTTGCTGTTTGGGGTTTTCTCATTTATTAGCTATGTACCCCCCCCCCACACCTCACCATTCGCAAATCTTGATATGACGATCTTTATGTATTGTGTGTACGTATTTATATTTAAACAGTCATCGTCTGAAGAGAATTACTTCAGTTTAACACGTAGGCTTTCACGACCAATATAATCCATAATAGAGGTTTTTTTTGGGTTGGATCGTGTAAGTAAAATGTGTCGTTAAATCCGCCACCACCCGACGCAGCTAATTAGTAAGGTTTGTCACGTAAACAAAATATGCCAATTCGTTACTATATCATACCGGTGTGTTGGAAAGTAAATGTTGTGGGTTTACTCTCCAACACACCGGTGTGATCTAGTAACGAATTAGCATAGTCTGTTCACGTGACAAACCTTACTAATTGGTTGTGTTGGGTGGTGGTGGATTTACCGACACATTAATAGTTACGCTTTCTAACCCCCAAAAAAAGACTCCATTATGGATAATTACTTCTGCCGTGGGAATGTTGAATTTCCACCATGGCCGTGGCCTTTGAACCCTAATTTTACAGTACATGAGGTCAAGCAATAATAAAACAGCTGCTGCAGGGTGGCTGGGTGCCTCTGAGGTCAGAACGCTCAGCCGGCAACACTGACATCCCGATTTTAAATGTAGGCATAGCAAGCTGTGATTAAATTGGGTTCTCAGGTTGCAGTGAATTGATGGTCTTCGCCCAATCACCAATGAATACACATACAAGAACAAAAACATGAGATTTGGTTCTACACTTAATGTGGCTCACTTCTAGCTATTTGTGTAGAACAGAGGAGACTGAAAGGGATCTCAGATGTAACTCTGTGATATCCACTTATGTGGGCAATTTTCTAATACAAAGGGTGGCACTGCTGTATGAGAGATCAAATCATGATTCGTCTCGCGACATCACACTGGTAGCCCAATTTGGATAAAATTGTGGGGACATATTTTTAAATAATTTCAAAGACAAAACAATACAACGGGTGCTGCCACAGTTGCTGTTGGCAATGTACACAATAGAATACAAATGTAAAGTTCTATAATGGTGCAGATCTCATCGACATTGATGGACCTGAGCCACAAGTATACATTCCATACTCCTATGGTAGGGCCCAGTCTATCCATGGGACATCCACTGTTTACTTACCACAACATTGCACAATAAAGTATCATATTGAATTCGTGTGTATAAATACAAATGCACTAATTGTAATTACTGAATATGTAAAAGGGTCTATATGATTTCCCCCATATAGACCAGCTACCTATGACTGCGTCATTATCATTTTATCTTGCCACCCATGGCTAGGCCTTTCCAGATTGAGCATTATTGTCCAAAATGATCTTAATAGTGACAAAAATTTGCCGCCCGGTGACGCACGCTGGATAATAAATCCTGCTTCAGCCCTGGGGTCGATGACAATTATTGAAACGGATGCTCGGGTGAGTCAACACAGCTTCTCCTCCTTCCTTGGCGTACCTCTGGCCTGACTCACAATGGGTCACCAGCACACAATTATACTCCCAAGCCTGGATTGTTGCAGACCTTTTAGAATTGCAATGCCCTTTTGAGGTCCACATATCGTGCACCCTGGTAAGCGAAAAGAATGGTTACACAAACGCGCACACCCTGTTGTTTTCTCCGTACCCTGAGGTTAAATTACCTGGGCATTCAGCAGTGTAGGTGAGATCACAGTACAACTAAAACGATATATTGTTGAATGTTTAAAATTAACTCTTTCCATTGCACCCAAAATGTACTTCAATCCTCTTTGTACATTATCTTAAAACTTCTAAGTGTTATTCTTTGGGTCTTTCGGTACGACGTTTCGAACCTGATGACGACCGCTTGTGTTGCGATCGAAACGTCGTAGTTTTTTGTATTTTTTTTTTTGTTATTTTCTTTGAACCTATCTACGTGACTTTACCGAAAGACCCAAAGAATATGAATTCCTGCAGTCACAAAAGCTTTAAGTCAATATTTCTAAATGTCAGTCAAACGGTGAAACATATTAACTCGGGTTATAATGATCTATCCCTCGCGATTCGATCAATTGTTGCTATCTGGAGCTGAATTTTGACGTAAGAATCGATTATTTTTTTGCCTCTTTCTTATTTTGTTTGTACAGTTGTGTTCACTCCATCAGCCTCAATGTAGCATTACCATTTATTTTTGGTGTCATTTAAGTGAATAAAAAACTCAGATTTTCTTTCTAACGAGCATTATGTTCTGTCTGTATTATGCAGCTTATGAATCGACGTTAATCGATGAAGAAATGTATTGTTCCACCCCTTCAATTAACAGACTCATGCAAAAAGGACTAGGGAGCGTTTGATATAAAACAATTGGCAAGAATTGCGCTATCCATCAGACTGCCCACTTGCATCTAATGCAGGAAAAACATTGCCCTGTAATAAGGTGACGATAATAATATGATGTAAGTAGTTAACAAGAAATCAAAGTACCTAATTAAGTGTTTATCTGAGTCCACCATCCAATGAAGGCAGCCGAGTGGCATGATTACAGAACTAAACATTAACTTAAAAAAAAATCACAGTTGTTAAACACAGGCCCAATGTCCCAAATGCCTCGCGGCCAGAAACAGACTGCACCGTTAAATAAGAATGAACGTGATACTGGAATTTAGCGAGGTTGTAAGACCTTGGGAAAGTCAATGTTGAGCGGTGTGATGAAAGAAGCAGCGAGGGAACGGTGAGCACAGCGTGGAACGAGACGGAACGTTCAGTCTGGTCGACTGAGTTGTCGACATAAGCGGGGAGGAATCGGCGAAGTTCAAGGCAACGTTGACCAGGGTAGCGGTGAGAATAAATAGAAGAGTGAAATGTTGGTTACACACGAGGAAAACGATGATGCTGTCATATCAATTTAGCAGATCATTGTGAAATCTCCAACTTCGAAAGCGTTTGACTGTGCAAGCGGTGCACTTTGTACCAAACTACATTTTCAGCAGATTATTGTCAGATGCACATGTAGGCATTTCACACCACAGTTTCACAGAACTAATTCTGGTGACCATGAACCATTGGTGGAAACTTTCTATTCCCATGAAAGGGGATGGTCTATTCATAGGATGACCACTCCTGACTTTTCACAAAATCGTATTTTGTTTTTACCTCAGAGGTAGTATAAGCTGAAACCAGCAGTCCCCCTGGTCTTTAACTCACAATCTTCTGATGACAAGTTAATTGATAAAGCAAAAAACGAGTAACAGAGGTATTGATATCCTTCTCCCATGTACATTTTGGTGGCAAGAGCTTTTGTTTTGAAGCTGTGCTATTAATGTAATTTCCACAGCAACAGTAGCCGAAATGGAAGCATTTTACTTGTCATTCATTCGCGATAGTAAGGAGTGAAATTACATTTCTTGAAAAGGGCGGAGCAGTGGTTAGCGCACTGTGCCTGAGATCGACTCCTGGTCTTGGCATTCGTTAGCGGTGAGCGATATTTGAACCAGTGCTAGACAACTCTCTTCACCTAATCTACCCTGACCAGCTTGGCGAAGTATGGTCAAACAAGCCACCATCACTGACACAATATGGGAAGACTTTAACCTTGCTGCGGATTGACAAAGGGAAAGTGTATAATTGTATCGACGCAATATTAAATTTTTTGATTTGCATTTACAATGTGAGTTTTCCATTCGGAGCTTAGGCGAGGTTTTATCTCCCACGCCTCATATGCAGCAGGTCGTGGATTCGATCCCAATCCTAACAATACCTGTTGTATATTTGGACTTTACATGTTATCCCCGTGGCCATGCACTCCATATTTAGAAACGTGCGTTTAGATTATATCACTGCGACTATGAATTCCAACATATGATATACGCCAATTTTGAGAGCTTTCATATGTGGCCAGGTCATCTCCGAAAAATAGCTCATAGCTCAGTGGGCTTTACATGGGAAATAAAATAAATAATTACTTCCATTTCATTACCCCTTATGATGTTTCGAAGCTAATTTGGGCCATTCTCAGCATTTGCCATGAAATCCAGCTGTCAGAAGGGGGTTGGCACGGTCCCTTCAGCAAAGTGTTCCACCCACCACTGGAATGAGATGATGCAATTCGGCCACTGGCATTCATCAGCATGCCCTCCCATTGCAACTTGAGGCAATTGAGACTTCACTCACGAGAGAATTCTCACATATTACAGAGCATCACAACTTTTTGATCAAACCTTGTATTAGCCACAGCCATAAAAAAACGTAATTTCCAGCAGAGGCTGAAGGCTATGAATGGAGATGAATACTGACACAGTAGTTTCAATGGGAAAATAATTTAAATGTAGATGTTTTTTGTTGGTATGAATATGTTTTTTGTTCCAGGCACCAAACTCCGTGCTTGTCAGCTCTCCAAGCATCCGAAAGGGACAGAGGATGTATGACATTAACTAAAATAATCTAACTCATCTCAACATTTACATAAACCATAATTTCGACGGCCTATGACTGCCTTATTCTAGGTCCTGCGGAGGGCATCTGACCACCTCGCCCGTCGCCCCCACTGACGGCCTCTTACTCCCCTCCCTCCAATGTGAGAAGATACTACTTACTCTATTGTATGTAGGGTGTGAGGGTATGCATGCCTACAATTTTTTTTAAGTTGGCTGAAAACGCCTAAGGCTGGAATTAGAGTTAATTAATGCTCACTTATACAGAGTTTTCCCAAGGGTTTTTGGGGTGAGGGAGTGGATACCAAGAGGAAGGCAAAACAATCAGAGGAAGTTCGTGGAAGAGATGGCAAGGCACAAAGAGAGAATTTGAAGGCCACAAATGGACAAGAACAGCTGGGAAAAGGAAGGAATGGAAGAAAATGGAGAAGAGGCTTGTCCAAAATTGGGAAGTTGCTCACAGAAAAAAATATAAAATAAAAGCATAGAATCTTCGTACACGTGTGAAATCACTGAGAAAACCGCTCCATCACCACTATCCCAAAACAACATTATGACACTGTAATGTATTGCCTTACAGATGGGGCTTTGGCAAAGGAAGTTATGGTAAGAGTGAAATTGGCTTTGATTCGGATTAATTTGTTGAAACGGAGCCAAAATGAACAGATGCATCGTAGCCGTGCCTCCGACTCACTCCTGCGGCATTTAACGGCCGTCCACAAAAAACCAAATGGATGCCGTGCACAAGTGGCTGCGGTGGCCGCCCCTTCATTACGCCCAGGCAGAGCCCAGGCACTCTGTTATATTGCCCGTAAATGAGCGGCACGCACATCTTCACCGCGAATCCCATCACCAAGCTCATCAGCCGCCTGTTTGCTCTATCGCAGTCTCCCTGTTTTGCTATTGATTGCGTGGATGTATGGGTGCTCGGGGTCACCATATTGCGCTCCTATTCACTCATTTACAATGACTCAATACTCTTTGCGATGTCTTTGTTTTGTGTTTCTCTGAGCAACGTGGCTGCCAGGTATCATCATTAGTACTACTGTTCGTATACTCTCTGGTTCTTTCGGTAAAGTGACGTAGATAGGAAAATAAATCAATAATAGATCACGAGACGTTTCGATCGCAACAACAATCGATCGTCCTCAGGTGAAAGAAAGAAACATGCCTCTGTGACAAGGCGTTACATAGAGGGGGAGGGGGGGGGATAAATTCAAAGAGGGCTTGAGTGATAGAGAGAAATTAAATGTGACAAAGAAGCTTAGATATCAAACTTCACAAAATGTAGAAATGTAATGCAACTCAGAGAGTCGGCAAACACAACAGTTGCAATACATTTCAAAAATTTTGTTAAGTTTGATATCTAAACTTCCTTGTCTCATTTATTATCTCTCTTTCATCCAAGCCCTCTGAATTTTATCCGCACCCTCTCGCCCCTTACGTCACTTTACCGAAATAACCTAAGAGTATGAAATCCTGCAGTCACGAAAGCTTTATTCAAGATTGTGTTTGCTATGTTCCTTTGTCAGAAGTGTGTGTATGTGTGTATAATTGTGGCAATTGGCAATGACGTTAGATAATAGATTAATTTAGAGTTTCCTTATTTATCTAGGAAAGCCACGTTGAGTCATAGGGCACTTTATCATGAGGATTTTTTTATCCCCAAAAATGTTTTAAACCATCCATTGAGTGTTCATACCAGTAGAAGAAAACCCCACAACCCTCTTCTAGAGCGACGACATTCTGAAGCACGATTTGGGTGCCTCGGGCAACGGTAAATAGTCAGCAAAATCAAACAGACACACACAGACACCGCACCTATCTGAAAAATGTTTCTTTCGCCCCCGTGGGTTAACGTGTACATTGCGTGGAGATCAGACAATGAAATATTAACGGCAGTCTCGTAACTAAAATGACTGAATGATTTAGCATGCTCTAAGTTTTAACGAAGGCAGACGTTTTCAAAGTGCCTATTGGGAATCATAACAAAGCGGGCACGTTTGACTTATTTCACTCATCCTCCAAATTATATCTCATTATCCGCGTCGCAGCGGCAGGACTGTGGGCAGAGATGAATGATTGTGGTCAGCGGTGATAATAAAGACGGCGCCTTGGTATGTGGCAAGCATTGCACGATATTGCAAGCATCCCGCGTCTGATTGGCAGACCAGTGTCTGATGTGCATGTACGTCTGAAGATGTTGTACCCGTCTTTATTTTATGTCAGTACAGTTATTCTGTCCATGCATAGTGAACATAAACTTTTATAGACTGGGCAAAATGTCCTCTGATGGATCTCGATCACTTCCAAGCGTTTTACTAAATGCTCTCACGCTTTTCTGCGATATAAACGTTTAAGTTTCAAGGCTTTGGTCGCCCCCCCCCCTTCCCTGTGAAGACATTTACACTGTCAGAGCCTGTAAACGAATGAACTTCCGATGTGGCTTGACTTGAACTCTGCCCATAACTATCGTAGTAACTATCGCTGATGTTCATTATTCTTGTACAGGTCCCGGTTTCTCTCAAAAAGTAAAGACGGCTGGAAGATTTTGTGTTTAAAGGCATTTCTAAGTGAACTTCGTTTGACAATATTACGGTGTGTCGATGACCATCGGCTATGTTGGATGAAGGCCACCCCAAGCTGTCAATATCCATCGTGCGATGCACACTCCATCTCGCTCCTGTTTTCCTTCATCTCCATTATGGGGTTCCTCTCAGGGGTGTTCTCTCCTTTGGCTGCCACTCCGTCCTTAGTCTCGAATACCGGCCATTGTCATTTTTGGTGATGTGTTTTTGCTCAAGCCCCATCTTCATTAACAGTCAATAACTTACTTGTGTTCTCTAAGCAATGTTACTCTTCCTGCTTCTCAGTTTAATTCAAAGCGTGCACCTCCCCATGCTTCTTTGTGGACGTTTTGCTCATTTTTCTCTGTGAATTACGATGTTAGTGATCCATTGTTGGTTTTCATAATACTCTTAGGTTTTTTCGGTAAAGTCACGTAGGTAAAAAATAATAATAAAATATACATAATAATAAATTAAAATAACTAAATTAAATCACGACGTTTCGGAGGCAACACAATTATCCATCTTCAGGTGGGATTATTATTATTTTTTACCTACGTGACTTTACCGAAAAACGTAAGAGTATGAATCCTTGCAGTCACGAAAGCTTCAAATCTAGAATGTATTCATAATGTTGAGTTCTCAAAATTGACACAAAAGTGCTCTCGCCCATCTTCTTGGTCCCTCATGCAGATATTTTAGTTATTTCGTGAACTTGCTGTTCGTGACTTATGTTTTGCGTGTAATTATGTTAAGACCTGCATTTTACGGTTTGGCCTTACTGGTTGTACACACCTCTGAAAACAATGATTTACTTGTCACATATCAATTTGAACAAATGTAATGTTTAAAAAAAATTGCATTTTAGACCATGACACCAGTATACAATTGCTATCTTTAATCAACAGTGGCCCATGCAGTAGTGTCCAATTTAAAATTCTTTAACCTCTAGTAATTTTGTGCAGAAATTAATGGTTGGGCTACAGGAATGAAACTCTTTTGGCCCAAATACATTTCAACTGTGCATCATATAATGAGACAAATAATTTGATAATTGTGCATGACAGTGCCCTCCTTGTCAGATAATGGCTGCAGAAGAGAATTTTTTAACAGGACTTTCCCAAAAAATATTTAATGTGGCCTTTAAAGAAGCTAAAACATTTTTAGACTTTGTTATGAGTTTATCGCCTGACAGTCAAATTAATATATTTATTCACATAGCTGGAATTTAGTCAAAATAAGTGGAAAATAAAATGTAATGTAACTTTTATTTGGTGCAAACATTGGTGACTGAGACGAAACTATCAACTCGTTACAGTTGAGAATCCAGTTTAATCACTCATGGCTGAAATCTGCATTTAACCTCAGAATCTCAGCAATCCCGGCTCAAGGCTTTGACTTCTAAGTGACCTGACCACCTCAGAAATCAACCTTTCCTGAGTCTGCATGTATGTTTACCTTCTTTCACGCCGTTTGTAGCCAACCGTGCTAATCGGCGGTGTGAAGAGTGGTCCAGTGATAAGCACAGTATAGCGTGAGACTTCTATGGTGTGGCACTAAGAGTATTCATGGTAAATGCATAGCAGACGCTTGGCATGTGTCTGGAGCGCCCTCTGGTGGATGGTTTCAGAGTTCCGTAAGTTGTTTGAGTTGTCGCCGATATTTTTCACGGCACAAGATGATAATCGAGATGTTTGCGATATAATTTTCCCAGAAACTTTGTCGAAAGGGTTTCATATTTGCTATCGCACTGTTTTTCATTTGTTGTACTTGTACGAATATTCCTTAAAACTTCTTCAACTGCAGTTTCGTCAACATGAGCCTTCCGTGAAGTGTTCCAGGCATTGCGACTTTACAATGTATCACGCTTATAACGGGCTTGCTGAGTCACGCAACACATAATTGTCTTGAAGAACACATTTGATAAATAACCATTTTAATTTGGACAACTATTAATGACTGCATATATACAGCAGACACCCAAAAATCCGCGGTGATGTGGATGGACCTCTCCCTGAGAATTCACGGTGTGCCCACTGCATTAGTCGCGTGAATTCATGAATCCGATTTTTTTCGCGGATTATCGGAGGAGCTTGACACAATTTGTGACTCAAACAATACGCTAAAAACGCAGATTACAGGAGTTTCGCCCCCCCCCCCCCCCCCCCCATGTAGGTAAATTGTTAATGATATTTAAGAATGAATACCCCGGTCAAAAAACATGTAAATATCCCTAAATACTTAACATATTACATGTCAGCAGAGCTACGTCTGTGCGCTATAAGCAAACACACCTAATTTTTATGTCTCTCCGTATTGTCTCTGCATCTCCGTTTGTCTCCCCGGTGTCTCTTTATCTGGGAGACGTAGCTCTTATAAACAACTCTCCGTTGCGATGTCTCTGAAGCTTGCCGCTTATTTATAACCATTTCCTAATTATCAAACTCGATACAATCGTAGATTTTTACGGTGGAGTAGCGCACCGAGTGTGAAATTTGTGTAACAAAAAAATTGCGTAGTTTTACCACCGTACCAATTGAATAACACCTCACTTATTAAAGTCTTATCGAAACCTCGTGCTTAACTGCATTGCGATGATTTACCCCGAATCCTGAGATTATGTCACGTTCATTGGTGGAAGCCCACCACCAGCACCATCATTACCCGCTACTACCATCACCTCTAGCAGCAACCTCCACCGTCAACAGTGCGATTGTGTAAAGCGAGGTGCAATGATTACCTGGCAGCCCTTTAATTGGTGGAAACCCACCACCAGCGCCGCCGTTTCCCACCACGACCATCACTTACAATTCTAGATTTGAAGCTTTCGTGACTGCAAGGATTCATACTCTTAGTTCTTTCAGCAAAGTCACGTAGGTAAAAAATGAAATTAAAATTAATAAAAATAAAACAATAAAAATCACGACGTTTCGGAGGCAACACAAGTCTCCGTCATCAGGTGGGACCGTCACAGCCAGATTTGCTGCATCAAGTGTATCACTTACAATCTTACATCAACATTAGCTGCCCCGCCCATGCTGCTGACACTTGGGCTACGCCCATTTTAAACCTCTATAAACAGTTTGCCTTCACTTTATTATTTATAATTTTTCTTCTTCTAACTACGTGACTTTACCGAAAGAATCAAAGAATATGTCACGTTATGGGAGCAGTCACACCAAGCTGCCATTGACGATAGCGCACGTAACGCTGGCATTTAAAACCGTTTAATGTCATTCGAATGACCACCAGGGGTCACTGCTGCGTTGAGAAAACGCAAAGTGAAAGGCGGCATCGGTGGCAGTAGCATTGACTGGCGCTCAGTTCCAATGATCAGTGGCCAGCCCCTCTAATCACCAATCGGTGCACACAACACTGACCTCGAAGCAGGATGGTGGGCAAAGCCGAACTGTGACAGGATTCAAACTCACAACCTTTACAGGAGGATGTCTGATTTTCTGTTTGGTCTGTTGTCGGAGATGGTCCTGGGCCAATGCGCACATATTGCAGAGGTAAAATACATGTGGACATTGTCCAGCGAATGTATATGGGGGCTTTTGCAAATGGAAATTTAAGTGCTTCTGGATACTAAAGCACACCAAATTCAACGTAATTTCCTAATAGACGTGTGCATGCCATACCATCTGTGTTGTAAAGTTGTCATAAAACATTCATGATTTTATACATATCCCTGCCAATGGTTAATCCGACCTGATTTTAATCATCGTCATTATTAAACAGCATCGAAAAACCCTGGTCATTCGTGACAGCTGCAGCATAGGCGCGAGTTTTAAGTGTTATGATGTTTACCTGAATGCAATCGCACACACTGGATACGTTGTACTTAAGATACTGTTGCACTTTGTAGGCCCTATGACCACTGACGGTATATTGTGCTGCACTGTATGGGGAGCAGAGTTCAGTCAATGGTAATGTCCCTCCCATAACTGGACTGCTGCTGTCGTGGTTTTCCCATGAAGATACTGGCCCATTCCATATGAATGTGGACTTCACCGTTGGCCCCAAAGAAAATTACCAAAAAAATTAACCCGTAAAAACAAAGTTTTTCACTATAAATCCTTTATATGCGTGGCAGCTAGAGTCCTCTCGTCCTCTGGCTTGAGATGGCTGCCACCTATGGGTCAGATGATTGCCTGCCACCATTAATAAATTGGTAATTAAATATAATTTTTTTTCTTCCTAAAAAGTGTAAAGTTAAGGAAACTTTTTTTCAAGAAAATAAATTGTCACGCACAACAAGTCTGTGTGCAAAATGTCAGCTCAATTGGATCACGGGAAGTGGGTTAAAAAACGACCGAAAGATTTGCACGGTCGTAAGCGCGCAAGCAAGTGAACTTAATATAAAGGATTTAAAAAGAGATTACTGTTTTCCCAGTGAATATCTAAGTGTGGAGACTCACATTTGCAAGTTGACATTGTAGAGATGTAGCATCGGAAACTATGCATAAAGTAGGCAAAACATTTGCGGAAATTGATTTACCCAACAGATAATAAGTAACTTGGAAGAAACACTGTGTAGGGAGTACATGGAAAACACATCAGGTGACTTTTTGATTTAAAGCTTTCGTGACTGCAGGGATTCGTATTCTTGGTTATTTCAGTAAAGTCACGTAAAAGGGAAACAATAAAATAATAAAAAATATAAAACAATCCACAGTGGATTTCACACATGATGATGATTGCTTGTGTTGCAGTCGAAACGTCGTGAGAATTTTATTGTTTTATATTTTTATTATTTTATTGTTTCCCTTCTATGTGACTTTACCAAAATAACCTAGAATACATCAGGTGATGTTTACGAAATTAAGATTACATTATCTTCGAGAATTGTACATGTTCACTGTTTAACGTTTGTAGCTAAAGATAGAGCGTGACTCACATTTGAACTCCTGGTTACGTGTCATCTCAGTACATCATCCCTCTCGGGGTTAACAAAAATGAGTGCCACTGTGGCTGGTCAGCGATGGGAGGGCGGCCCCCATGGAAATGTGGAATTATTCTGTGGCCCGAGGCCACCATGGGAGATGAATACTTCCACAATGTTGAAAAGAAATGCACTGCCTTTTTTTACGTAGCGTCAGTAAAAATAAATATTCAGAACCTTAAAATATATCTACTCTTTTAATCATCTGGCAAACATGAGAAATGGTTAAATGTGGTGAAGCTCAATGCCATTCTTAATTCTTGGAGGTCAGATAATAACCTATGGTTTCAATTACATTCACACAGTGAATACATCTTTGTGTCGTTTTGTCTCAGAATTCACCTTTCCCTTGGTTACTGTTCTGGTGTTTACCTGTGATGTCAAAGCCCTAGAGAAACATGTGGCCAAGGTCAGTGAATTCAACTACCTGGCTGTATTTTTGAGGACGCACAAAAGTTGGGTTTATGACTGCCTTGCTGACCTAAAAATAGTTTGTTTATTGTAATGTAACCCGGACACTTGTGTGACTGCGGACTTTCATTGATCATGATTTAGTACAACTTTGCGAATAAAAAAGAGCACACTTCTAAATTATTTATATTTAGCAGTGGAAAATGTGTATGGAAGAAAGGCTACATATACGTTTAATTTTACAATTAAGCTCAAATTCTCAACACTATCCGAGATTAGTACTTCATATAATATTATATATTACTGCACTTGTTTTTACTGTGTGTTGTAGGAAATAAGAATGTCCTACATTTATTTTAAAATAGTGACATGCAAGGCATGCATGAGGTTCATGCATTTGAATGTTTTTGGGCAACGCCTAAATGGGTATTTAGCCGATGAGAGCAAACTGAATTGCTCACAGGGATAAAATACAAATGTATGAGAATATAATGCACGTACTGTCCTCAAAGATCTACTACACAGAAGTCACCATCACACCTTTTGTACTGCCATCTACTGACCACGACGTAACTCAGCAGGTAACGAAACTACTTAAACACGTGAACCATTATAATGAATCACTATTATAGACACGTGCCACCACTCCATACCAAACAAAATACAATATTAATCTTGATTTGAAGCTTTCGTGACTGCAGGAATCCATACTCTTTGGTTCTTTCGGTAAAGTCACGTAGGTAGAAAACTAAAATAAAACTAAAAATAATATATCACGACGTTTCGATCGCACCATGGTTCAGCAGTGGAACTACTGAACCATGGTTCAGTGGAACTAATCCAGCAGTGGAACTACTGAACCATCGTTCAGTGGAACTAATCCAGCAGTGGAACTACTGAACCATGGTTCAGTGGAACTAATCCAGCAGTGGAACTACTGAACCATGGTTCAGTGGAACTAATTCAGCAGTGGAACTACTGAACCATGGTTCAGTGGAACTAATCCAGCAGTGGAACTACTGAACCATGGTTCAGTGGAACTAATCCAGCAGTGGAACTACTGAACCATGGTTCAGTGGAACTAATCCAGCAGTGGAACTACTGAACCATGGTTCAGTGGAACTAATCCAGCAGTGTAACTACTGAACCATGGTTCAGTGGAACTAATCCAGCAGTGGAACTACTGAACCATGGTTCAGTGGAACTAATCCAGCAGTGGAACTACTGAACCATGGTTCAGTGGAACTAATCCAGCAGTGGAACTACTGAACCATGGTTCAGTGGAACTAATCCAGCAGTGGAACTACTGAACCATGGTTCAGTGGAACTAATCCAGCAGTGGAACTACTGAACCATGGTTCAGTAGAACTAATCCAGCAGTGGAACTACTGAACCATGGTTCAGTGGAACTAATTCAGCAGTGGAACTACTGAACCATGGTTCTGATCCATGGTTCAGTAGTGGAACTGGATAATTTTTTCCACCTGCGGACGACCGCTTGTGTGGCGATCGAAACGTCGTGATGTATTATTTTTTGTTTTATTTTATTTTTATACCTACGTGACTCTACCGAAAGAACCAAAGAGTACGTAAAAATACAATATTGCTTTCAGGTTGGCCGGGATGGGCCACTGAAGAAGGCCCATTGCCTGAAACATCAGTCTGTTGTATAATTTTATGTTAGAATGTACATTTCAATGACACATACGGTGAGATATTGCAGCGCACCTTTCATTCTGTAATCGCACCGCTACTTGGAATGTGATTCTTAGAAATTAAGCTCCAATGCTAATTTTTGGTACTGTGTCTCTGTGGTTTTGTTGGTAGCCCTATATCTCCAGTCATGCTTCAATCAACAGATGCAAGTGATGGACCATCTATCAAATGGTAAGTCACTCCTTCATGTTCACTCTTTTTGGTGGCTCTGAGTGAGTGGTGGAATGTCCATATGCAGGGGCAAATGTATCCAAATGATGTCAACCAGTTTGTTCCGAGAAAGTGGTACTAATTGTATTTACCCTGGAGGGATTATGGGCTGAGCCAACACCCAACAAGGATTTCAACTAGTTAACCTTCCAATTGTTTGATGATGGGTTTAACCACGGTGGCACCAGGCGAGATACCAAGAAATTAATGGTAATTTGTTATTAAATCCTTTATATTAAGTTCACTTGCGTGCTTGCTTGCTTGCTTACGACCGTGCAAATCTTTCGGTCGTTTTTTAACCCACTTCCCGTGATCCAATCGAGCTGACATTTTCCACACAGACTCGTTGTGCGTGACAATTAATGTTCGTGAAAATTTTTGTTCCAAAATTTTGCACTTTTTAGGACAAAAATATTATATTTAATTACCAATTGCTTAATGCTGCCATGCAATCATCTGACCCATAGGTGGCAGCCATCTCAAGTCAGAGGACGAGAGGACTCTAGCCGCCACGCATATAAAGGATTTATAGTGAAAAACCTTGTTTTTACGGGTTATACTTGTTTATATCTTCATCTTCTACTGAGACCACTGTGGTAAAGTATGGTCAAGCAACACTCATGACGAACATGACATGCAGAGGCTTTCATCCAGCATGGCATTGACAAAAGGTTGTAAATTACAAACGTTTAAATTATTCTATAATTATTACTGAGAAAAATGGCGCTACGTTTTATGAGGCTTTATTCGGGAGGATGCTGCTTGCCATATTTTTCTAATTCTAATTTGAATATTTTTGCAAATGGACGGGGAAATAAGCGTGATTGGGAAAACCCATACACATGGTTTTAAATATTATTGTTATCAAGATCTAAATTGTCAAATCAGGATTAAGTGCACTATGCATTATTCTGGGATCTTCGCCGATTAGTTTAACCCGAGCCACCATTTATGGTGAACGCTGACATAAGTGCTCATGATGCATTCGCTGACACGCCAGGTTCGTAAAATGTGTGCCCGAATGTTGGAGGAGATTGGGTACAATCAAAGGGGTGGGGAAGGGTAAAACAAGGTGATGGGTGGCTGATGGTGGGGGAAGCAGAGAATGCAACCCTCTGTGCATCACTTAAGTCATGAGTCACATCTGTTAATTTGGCTCTGTTCCAGTGGGCGGTGGTACTCTCTGAGACTGGGGATTGTAATGGTGCTGTTAAGTGGCGATACAAACCACCACCGTTGTGATTTTCGTTATGTGCCAAACGTCGTGATTTCGCACTTGTAAAACACGTGATAATTTCTCGTGGAGCTGCTCATGTTGTTAAACACTTCACTTATTCTCTAATCTATCACCAACCACGCTTTATCCCTTCAGTGCATTAATACTCTGAATGTATTCATCATTAGCCCTTGTCTATCCGCTGCTGCAGGAAGGCCTCCCCATGACATCTCCTCGTTGAGTCACCTTCTCAGACACATTCCCTCATTTGACTGCCATTCCATCACCGGTCTCTTAAATCAGTCATTATCTATTCTCGCACTGTGTCTTGTCTAAAATCAATTGTTTTTTTTTTCCATAAAAATTAGTTTCCATATTTTCTTCTTTTTGTCTGTCAGTGTAATTCAATTATTTGAATTCTCCCCATAAATGTTTGTGCACTTTTCAGCTTTTGTTCCAGTTTATTTGTGAATGTCGATGTTTCTGATATTGCTGGTCATATGTACTGATTTAAAACTTTCTTATTCAGATACATCTGTATGCAGCCTTTCATGATCAATTCAGTTTTCAACAGCACTCCCACCTGTTCTCTAAATCTGCGTAGACTAATTGTTGTAGGTTCACATATTCGGTTACCTTTTCCAGTTGTATCACTCCAACAATTATTAAAAATGTTCAACTCATCAAACTTGTTGTGCTTGACTTCTGGTTTGCCCGTGGGTAGGAGCTACTGTATATGGAATGTTGCATCACAAGACTGAGGGATGGCTCATGAAGGTTTCTTTAACCAGGAAAGCCTCACCGAGTCTCATGACTCTGCCAAATTTTCACAGTAGCGGGTGGGGGTGATGTTCTCTACGTTTATAGTATTTCCGTTGAGAAAAACACCCAGAGCAGAAAATCCATGGCTTTGGTCTTCCACGAAGCTCATAGTCCACCCTAAACCGTATCCGCACAAACCATGCAGATATCTGATACACAAATGGAAAATTACAAATTCTCCAGCGTGCGCCTGTGGTCATCCAGAACAGACCATCCAACATACAGCGACGCAATGCCTGATCTACAATTACGAAGGAGACATCACAGCGATACACTCCGCTGCTCCCGACGCAGTCTTCTGGCTTGATCACCTGAATGTGAACTTTTAGTTGTCAGATTACACTATCCACTGTACAATAACTTGAAACCAGTACATCCACACATAGGTGAGGTTGATATAGTGAATCCCCTGAGGTTGTCTGCACTGAGGTGTCACGTAACTTGTATAAATACGCAAAAAACACTGTCCATTCCAAACATATAAACACAGATCCTTAGCCTAAATAAACTTCCTGGACCAGTGGGTTTTATGTTACTGTTACTACAGCATCTGGAAGAAACAAAATAACAAATACATAGGCTGAACTTCAAAGTGTCACTCCAAAAGTTAATAAAAAACAAGTAATTTACTGTATTCTATGAAACAAGGTCAGGGTGGTGCAGGTGGGGTGGCTGGGGAACCAATTAGCCATATAATGGAGCAATGCACCATCGCCGTGAAGCTCTTGCTGAGTTTGAACTGTGCACTTCAACATGATACAAAGCAAGCTTCCCATGCAGCTAGTTACGACTTTTGTGGTTTAGTCACCCAATGACATGAAGCAGTTATTGAATTTGGCTCGGTCTTTTAATTTGGTCAATCCCAGCGTTGTGGCATAACATTTGCAACATAAACAATGGAATGCAAGTAGTGTGTTACTCTACTCAAACGACCAAAAGGCATGTACCACAGTTAAAAGGTTACGTGTTCAAATCATGGCGAGGGTCATTTCAGCCCATTGTCAGCCTGGGGCTAATAAAACGGTTGCATCTGTTGGAAGGTCAACATCGATCATCCTCATGGCGAGACTGGCCCCTGACATCCACAGAGCCACCAATGAGAATTAGTGTCATCCCAATGCTTGCCTGAGAATAGAGACGCTTTGCCTTTAATTTCAAGATAATTTAAACAATTTAATGAGGGACAGTTATTGTGGTCAGATTATGTAAGGAAGTCCAGCACCATTAAATGACTCCTGAAACATGGCCAACATCACTTGTTTACATCTCTGGCATTTACATCAAAAATGTAACATGTACATATAACAGCCCCTTTGTGTCAATCAACTGGTGTGTACAAAGAAAACCCCGACACCGTGGCTTCATTGGGGATTACATGACCATACTTCTCCACGCTGGTCTGTATGATTGTGTTCGTGAAGACTATTTAGGGAGCACAGTATATGGCTTGTCCCCTTTTGTCCACAGTAGGAGGGGGAATTCCACCCCCCCTTCCCATACATCCCCATGGCAATGAAGAAGAACTACCAACATAACTTGGGCAAGTTTAAAAAAAACAAAGATCCCCCGTATAGCCTTAACATACTGTTGGGGCAAGTGCCGTTAGCAAGGGCGTGGGTGGCCAACACCACGCCTGGCCGCCTTTTTTCCCGAGTGGCCTATGTTTACACACCGCACGAGTTACTCATTTGAGGCTGAGTCGACCTAGGGGAGGCCCAGGAGCGGTTCAGATCATCGCTGTCACCGGTGTTGGCCGTGAGCGAGAATCGGACTCGGGTCGCCGGGTTTGTATCGCAGCGCGCTAACCGCTACACTACCGCTCCCCTCAACATCCCACACGCACACACAGACACACGGTGGAACAGAGTACACGGGTAATTGGTGGGTTTGCTCCAGCTACTCCGGTTTTTTTTCCCGGGTACGTACTCCCTCCAACTTCCAAACGTTCATTCATTGAGACTCCTGGAACAACAAGTGGGCGGATTAAGGGGACTACAATACTGTATTGATATTACTACACCATACCGTGTCAACCCATCCGGTTTACCCTGTATTCTTGTACAGGGAAATTGAGTTTTCAGGTCCATACGGGCAAAAAAACATGTTTAGTCTATTTTGTGTTGTGTTTCTCCCTTGTGATGGGACTTTGATGGATGCACGTTGAGACGTGGCCAACAAGGTGTGAATTGGTCTGCAATTCAGATGAGAGTTTCACAGGTATGCTCCACACACTACTGCCAACTACATTGCACCTGGACCACACCCCGTATCACAAGCTAATCGGTTCTGGCACCGCTGCCGCTGTAGGCTGAGTTGAGAGCCCTGTCCCCCCCCCCTTGCCTCGTGGAGCAAAGTCAGCTGCCGATGTGGTGGTGGTGGGCTGGAACACGACACAGAGAGGGGTAGCTCCAATGGGGCGCGTTGGTGGGTGTGGTGGTGGTGGTGGGGGAGTCTTACCAACCCACCACCCCACCCCACGATTGTATAGAGAGGAGGAAGCAAAGGGCTCCGGGTCTGTAGCGAGAGAGAGAGAGCGAGCAATAGAGGAAGGGAAGGAGGCGGAGGGGAGGGGAACGTGAATCACCGGAGACGTCAGCCAAGCCCCGTTGCTTTACGAGGAGGCGCGCCGCAGTTTGTTGCAACTTTTGTGTTGCGGGCAGGACGTGTTTCGTACGCGCTACCCGACTTGGATAATAATAATTATTAACAAACAAATATATAGATATACTTCTTAAAGGAAGGCTGCTGCTCTCACCGCCGTTGCTTGGTGGCGTTATAATAAAGGGGGTTTGTTTAGGAGGACATAGGGCGAGGCACAAGGGAAGAAGAGGCACCAGGGATTTGCGGATGATTTCGACTTGTTGAAGATGATGTCGGAGCGAGGCTCGTTGTTCCGCAGATGAAGAGGAGTTGTCGGCGGGACTGGAGCACACGAGGCGGGGTGGGGGTACGTGATACCGATACGTGTACATGTGACATACATACACACACACACACGTGTGCATGTACACGACACAGCCAAGTCTTGTCACGTACTTTAGTCATTGTGTGCCACGCGTGTAAGCGCACGCTCTGTGCACGTGCTTTGTCAAATACACGCGCTCCATTTAAAGGGATCTTTGTCTCTATGCCGTGACTTTGTTACGCATGCATGTGGCCTGTGCATGAGCACGTGTGCTGCTTATGTACACAATCCCACATGTATGCGTACAGTAATATGCGTGTTTGAAAATTCTGTTTGAACTCTCTATCCATTGCGCGCGTGTTCGTGTGTAATGATGTTTGTACAAGGCAGTGCTACCTGCCCAGGTCGGCTATGATTATATTCAGTTCGCTCGTGTTATAATATCACAAGTCATGGCACTTTATGAATTATACCGGGGGGGAGGGGGGGCTATGAGCGGTGGCGCAGTGGTTAGCGCACTACGTTTTTGATACCCGGCCGGCTAAGTTCGATTCCGGTCGACGGCTGCTGCCAACGTCAAGTGACGATTGACGTCTGAACGTGTCCCAGGCGTGGGCTTCGAAGTCCGGTCAAACACACAAACAAGCAAACGCAAGCGGTGGATGTTTGACACCAGGTCATTGTAGATCGCGATTAGTTCTAGATTTGAAGCTTTCATGACCGCAAGGATTCATACTCTTAAGTTTTTTCGGTAAAGTCACGTAGGTAAAAAAAGCATTTTTTTATTTAAAAGCATTTTTATTAATTTTATTATTTATTTTTATTTTTACCTACGTGACTTTACCGAATAAACCTACGAGTGTCGCGATTAGTGCCGTGACAGCAGTGGGGCCCTGCATGGATGTGCGTGCAACCAGGGCGGAGAGAGAGAGAGAATGTCGGCCAGGGTCTTTGTGTGTCTTGGTGAATTGGCATCACCTGGGCGCTGTGTTTGTGTGATGTCTTCATCACCACCAACACCACCACCAACACAGCATGAGGGGGTGGGATACACTCTCAGGATACGGATACACACCGCACACGCTGTAGCATGTCAGATACAGGTGGAGCACATAAGAAGCACGGACATTGTGGAAGAGAAAGCCCTCGTTGACGACACCGGTATCTTGATGTGTGCTTGCGTTGGGGCGCATCGCCTTGTCAAGTCGTGAATGGTACGAGCAACAAAATAACGTCATAGATACCTTGATAAGAGTTACAAAGTCATCCTCGTGCATAATGGGGCTGTCATTTGGATTTGTGTCTAAATGATAATCCCACACGGTCAGTCCCATGAGTTCGCGAATGACTTGCCCGTACCTTGAGGGTGTCTCTGGCAGTGTGAAACGTCTACACCCGTGCGAAAAGTACAGCAAATGTAACTTCGCGTGGAAATCGTCTACCGATATGTAGCAGAGGATGTTAAAATATTTTTTTCTTCTCCTGGCCGAATGGGACTGTCAATAAATAACTATTGGCAAGCACAACGAGCGGATTGGGGTGGCCGGCACCACGCCCGCCTATGGTACAACAATTTGAGGCCGAGACAACCTAGGAGGAGGCCGGTACAGATAATCGTCACCGGTGTTGGCCGTGAACGGGAATCGAACTCGGGTGGCCGGGGTCGATGGCGCAGCGCGCTAACCGCTGCACCACCGCTCCCACCACCCACAGTCACTTGCAAGAGGTCTTTGCAAGTGAATGAAGTCCTTGCAAGTGACAGGCGCGACTTAGTGAACTCAAGTTACACACCGTATAGTTCAATGTACAGAGTGTAAATATATGTAAACGTACAATGGCCATATCCTCTTGCATTAACTCAAACACACCGCAATCAATTGCAAGTGACAGGAGTGTGACTTAGTGAACTCAAGATATACACAGTATAGTTCAATGTACAGAGTGTAAATATATATAAACGTACAATGACCCCTGTTATGTACATGCCACGAATCTAAACAACACTGCATGCTTGCTACACTGCTGCCGTGCATTATTGTATCTGCAATCACACGCGCAATAAGCACTGAACCATCAGTGTTGAGATGAAGGGCTGGTAGATGTTCACAAACAACACTAAGTAGTATCTGATAGTGCGCTGTCTTTGAGTTGTACGCCTTTTGGCGTCATCTGGTCCAACACCATGTGAGACTAGGCTCTAAGAAAAGCTGTCTCGGGTGTGGACCAATCAACTTCAAGGACAGTGCATATTTTTATCATTATCAGAGTTTCTACACTATGGGAACCTCATTTGCCAGTAAAATAAGATAATTGTTTTTTACCCTTCTATCTGGCAACAAAACTGACACCTTTTTACAAGGAGTCATGTTTGCATAGACCGCAATACCTGCAGTCATAATACAAACAAAAGAACATAACTCTGATAATGTGCACTGTCCTTGAAGTTGATTGGTCCACACCCGAGACAGCTTTCCTTAGAGCCTAGTCTCACATGGTGTGGACCAGATGACGCCAAAAGGCGTGTCAGTTTTGTTGCCAGATAGAAGGGTAAAAAACCAATTATCATTATCAGAGTTGTTTATTTTTGTTTGCATTTTGACTGCTTGTGTTGTGGTTATTGCAAAACATGATACCTTGTATAAAGGTGTCAGTTTTGTACCAGTTTAAAGGGTAAAAACCTACTACAAGTAGTATAGTGTTTAGTGTTGTATGTATACTCTTATAGACGAAGGACCCCCCCCCTTCTCCCGTATCGCCTGCCAACAACAACAGACTTGGCAAGTTCCGTTAGTGAGCAGGCAACCCTGAAGGCCACCAGCAACCACACCCGGCCGCCTTTGTCTCCCCCCGGTGGCGATGTTCACTGCACACCGCACCAGGTTACTCATTTTGAGGCCGAAGTCGACCTAGGGGAGGCCAAGGAACCGCGGTGCGCCCAGAGGGTTTCGTAGAGGTAGAGCAGCTCGCTCACCGCTAACGCAGCCTGTGTGTGGATGAGGACACACACTGGTGCAACTGTTTGTGGTGTGTGATCAAAAAGGGTCATGGACCGAAACGTCACATGTACTCAATGTTTTATCCATCCACACCCCCCCCCTCGTAAGGGACTCTGCGTGTGTGTCTCTCTGTGTGTCTCTGCGTGTGTCTCTCTGTGTGTGTTTGTGGTGTGTCTCTCTGTGTGTGTCTCTCTGTGTGTGTCTCTCTGTGTGTCTCTCTGTGTGTCTCTGTGTGTGTCTCTCTCTGTGTCTCTCTGTTGGTGTGTCTCTGCGTTGTCTCTCTCTCTCTGTGTCTCTCTGTGTGTGTCTCTCTGTGTGTGTGTCTTTCTCTCTGCGTGTCTCTCTCTGTGTCTCTCTCTGTCTCTCGTTGGGCAGCGAGGGCAATGGCAGTAGCATTTTTTTTCCCGCGCTCCCAGCATCGTTTGAATTTGCCTCTTTCTTATTTATTTAATTTCCCTTCCCCCCACTTCCCTTCCCTCCTCTCTCTCTCTGGAGTTTCCTTTAAAAACGACGGTCGCGCATTTTATCCGCTGGCTCCGAGCCATTGAACATATAGGCTCACACACACACAGGCTCTCACATACACACAGGCTCACACACAGGCTCACACACACAGGCTCACACACACACAGGCTCTCACATACACACAGGCTCACACACAGACACAGGCGCACAGGCTCTCACACACACAGGCTCACAGGCTCTCACACACAACAGGCTCACACACACAGGCTCTCACACACACACAGGCTCTCACACACACACAGGTTCACACACACAGGCTCACATACACACAGGCTCTCACATACACACAGGCTCACACACAGGCTCACACACAGGCTCACACACAGACACAGGCTCACAGGCTCTCACACACACAGGCTCACACACACAGGCTCTCACACACACACAGGCTCTCGCACACACACAGGCTCACACACACAGGCTCACACAACACAGGCTCTCACATACACACAGGCTCACACACAGACACAGGCTCACAGGCTCTCACACACACAGGCTCACAGGCTCTCACACACACACAGGCTCTCACACACACACAGGCTCACACACAGGCTCACACACACAGGCTCACACACACAGGCTCACACACAGACACAGGCTCACAGGCTCTCACACACAGGCTCACACACACAGGCTCTCACACACACACAGGCTCTCGCACACACACAGGCTCACGCACACAGGCTCACACACACACAGGCTCTCACATACACACAGGCTCACACACAGACACAGGCTCACAGGCTCTCACACACACAGGCTCACACACACAGGCTCACACACACACACAGGCTCACTCACACACAGGCTCACTCACACACACAGGCTCACTCACACACACAGGCTCACTCACACACACAGGCTCACTCACACACAGGCTCGCTCACACACACAGGCTCACACACAGACTCACACACACAGACTCACACACACAGACTCACACAAACACACACAGGCTCTCACACACACACAGGCTCACACACAGGCTCACACACACACACAGGCTCTCTCACACACACAGGCTCACTCACACAGGCTCACCCACACACAGACTCACACACACACAGGCTCACCCACACACACAGACTCACACACACACACAGACTCACACACACACACAGGCTCACACACCACACAGGCTCACACACACAGGCTCACACACACAGGCTCACTCACACACACAGGCTCACCCACACACAGGCTCACCCACACACATAGGCTCACAAACACAGGCTCACACACACAGGCTCACCCACACACAGGCTCACACACACAGGCTCACACACAGACTCACACACACAGGCTCACACACAGGCTCACATCCACACATACAGGCTCACACACACAGGCTCACACACACAGGCTCACACACACACAAGCTCACACACACACAGGCTCACACACACACAGGCTCACACACAGGCTCACACACACACAGGCTCACACACACACAGGCTCACTCACACACACAGGCTCACTCACACACACAGGCTCACTCACCACACAGGCTCACTCACACACAGGCTCACTCACACACACAGGCTCACCCACACACACAGGCTCACACACACACAGGCTCACCCACACACATAGGCTCACACACACAGGCTCACACACAGACACAGGCTCACACCACAGGCTCACCCACACACAGGCTCACACACACAGGCTCACACACAGGCTCACACACACAGGCTCACACACACAGGCTCACACACAGGCTCACACACACACAGGCTCACACACACACAGGCTACACACACACAGGCTCACACACACAGACTCACACACACAACAGGCTCACAACACACAGGCTCACACACACACAGGCTCACACACGCACACTACACTCACGTCTCACACACTACACCACGCGCACACTACAAAGACAAAGATCACCCTGTGTAGCCTTAACAGACTGTAGGGGCCAAGTGTGTTAGCGAGCACCTATGAAGGCCCAGAACGGTACACGAGGGGGTGGGTGGCCAACACCACGCCGACCGCCTTTGTCTCCCAGTGGCGATGTTTACACACCGCACCGGGTACTCATTTGAGGCTGAAGTCGACCTAGGGGAGGCCCAGGACCGGTTCAGATAATCGGCAGCACTGATACTGGCCCTAGAGTGTTTACGTGCACTTTCACACACACACTTGCTCTGACAGCAGTGCCAGTGGAAGTTGCACCCAAGTCCTAGAATTGAATCTTCCTTGGTCACATCACGATGGTGACGGAGAGGAATGTGAATTTTTAAAGAGGGATTTTGTGCCTCTAAGAAAGTGCCACCTATATTCTTGGTTCTTTCGGTGAAGTCACGTAGAAGGGAAAAATAAAATAATAAAATATAAAACAATACAAATTCTCACGACGTTTCGACTGCAACACAAGCAATCATCATCAGACCTGACTGCAACAACGCAATCATCAGGTCTGATGATGATTGCTTGTGTTGCAGTCGAAACGTCGTGAGAATTTGTATTGTTTTATATTTTTATAATTTTATTATTTCCCTTCTACGTGACTTTACCGGAAGAACCAAGAATATTAATCCCTGCAGTCACGAAAGCTTTAAATCAAAGTGCCACCTATTTGCGAAATGCTTAAGTTAAAGATGGCAATTGTGTTCGGGGGGGGTGGGATTGGGGGAAATCCTCTGACGCATTATTCTTCTTGTACGCAGTGTTGCTGAGCGAAGACTGCGTGCGATTGAAACTGACCATTTCTTTGACAAGATGTACTCCACAGTGCTGCACTGTCATTGATTTGATGTTTGCATTGTATGCGGTACAAATTACTGCACGTGCTGAAAATGTCAAATGCGATTGAGCGGTTGGAAGAATAACGTTCAGCAGACAAAACACTGGGAATTAAACGATGAAGTTTTGCTGTTGTTTAGAAATCTGGTTTTGTTACCACTGTAAAATATGTACTACAGTATAGATACATCTACATGGATAATCCCTATTTACACTTCCTGTATGCTCTGCATAATGTATCGTCCAGTATTATGTGCATCTATTTTCTAATACTGTGGTACGTATTCCACATCCTGACACAATTGTCCGAGATAAACTCACCCCATCATTCCTCCGTGTTTTATTAAAAAAAAAAACTAATTATGACTCTGCTATACTTTGTCGGGAAGTCGACAGTGATTGTGTGTTACTGTACAGATCGACTGGACTCCGTCATGGGAAAGTGGAAATGTATACAAGTGGCTCAGAGCAGTCAATTGAGATGAGCATCAACCTCCCCTCTGCTTGTTCGAACAGCAAGACACTCTGACTTGTTTATATTAGCTCTACATTTTTATTCAAGTCAAATCTTGCCCCTTTATGATTGACTATGGCGAGAGCAAAATCTGTGTCTAGTACAGAGTGAAATCTGAGCTTTTCAAGACACACTATATGTGAAATGCGCTGCTGATGCATGTTAATGAGTCATAATTCGTGAATAGTCCCCTCCCCCTAATTGACATTAATTAACAAAAAAAAGATTATCAAAGTAATCCAGTATTGAGACATGTTTAGTGTTATGAAACTATGTTTAAATTTCTAGCAGATAAATTATATTTACTACATGTGTCATTTGCCTTGGGGGTGCTAGAGGATCATGCTCACTTGTTCGAATGTAGGACCCTGAGTATAAAACAAAGTGGTGGAGGTTGCGAAGATGAAATATTTCAAATGTCATGAGAAATTTAAAAGCAAATACTCTTTTAAGAATAGTGGTACAGTTTGCTGGTACATAGTTAATGTTAAGCTGAGCAGTCAAGCCTACATGATGCTCAGTGATGCAGTTGTTTGCACAGTATTGATTGCCATTATAATTTCTATTTTAGAACCTGTGTAATGCGGGCGTAAACGGCCCTCCGGAGGTGACGTCAGGAGGGGAGGAGTTAGGTCACGGGGGGGTGAGGGGTTAAGCTATAGAAGGAGGGGAACCGGAAGAGGATGGGGAGTGACGGGGAACCAGGAACAGAGAAAGGCCACGAAGGGCGAAGCGGAGGGTGGCGAGATCGCCACGAACACGGGGGAGCGAGGATCGGCACCGTTGGCCAGCGGTGACCGACCCGAAGCAGCGAGGAGGCTGCAGTCAGCAGCGGGGCTGCACAGAGAGTCAGCAGCGGGGCTGCATACAGAGTCA
>NW_026892114.1:0-5000 GCF_015708825.2 Lethenteron reissneri
CACAGACCTCGACACGGGATCCCCGTTTTTCTACTCCCTCGGGAGGCAGAACGGGAGACGCAAATACATGGAGTGCCTTTTGATGGTGACAGTGTCCTGGCGCACGAACTCCAGCAGAAGTCGACCATCATCAGAGACTTCTACGGCAGCCTGTTCTCCCCTGAAGAAACATCGGGAGCGGCCCAGGCGGAGGCATGGAGCGGTCTACCCACCCTGGAGGAAGACGGGAAGGAGCTGCTGGAGCTAAAGCTCACCAGGAATGACCTTGACGCAGCTGTAGGAGGACTGGCCCCAAATAAATCCCAGGGTTAGACGGGCTAACAGGGGAGTTTTACGCCGCTTTTTGGCCATCCCTACGGGAGGACTACAGAGAGGTGCTGGAGGAAGCCTCTGTCACCGGGGTGATGCCTCAGTCTTGGAGGAGAGCGGTGCTCACTCTGCTTCCCAAGAACGGAGACCTGAGGCACCTACAAAACTGGCGTCCGGTGTCCCTCCTGAACACCGACTACAAAATATTGACGAAGGCTCTCTCCCTGCGACTGAAAGGGGTGATTGCACAAGTCGTAAACAGGGACCAGTCCTACACCATCCCCGGACGATCCATCCACGACGGCATCTTCCTGGTCAGAGACCTCATCGCGATGTCCCAGAGGTTGGGCATCCCAATCGCGTTTCTGGCCCTTGACCAGGAAAAGGCTTTTGACAGAGTGGACCACAAATACCTCCTGGGAACCCTCAAGGCCTTTGGTTTTGGAGATGGGTTTGTCCGAACGATCCGCCTACTCTACACCAAGGCGGAGTGCATGATCAAGATCAACGGCACCCTCACTGCCCCTGTCAAATTCGACCGAGGAGTGAGGCAGGGATGCCCATTGTCGGGCCAACTTTATGCACTGGCATTAGAGCCTTTCCTGAATCTCATAAGGCGGAGACTCAGCGGCCTGGTGCTCAGGGAACCAAATGTCAGTTTGGTCCTGACGGCATACGCCGATGACATCCTCCTCATCCTTCGTTCCCTGGATGATGTCGCCCTGCTGCACGAGTGTCAGGAGGTCTTTTCGAAGGCCTCCTCATCCAAAATGAACTGGCAAAAGTGCAGCGGCCTGCTGGTTGGAGCGTGGGACATGACCGAGTGTCCGGAGAAGGCAAAAACCATCAATTGGAGCACGACATCTGCACCACCTGGGGGTCTTCCTGGGACCAGAGGAGGAACCACCGCAAAGGAACTGGGTCGAGCTGGAGAGAAGGTGAAGGAGCGGCTGGGCACCTGGAGTCGCCTGTGCAAGTTCCTCACCTTCAGGACAAAGACGTTGGTGGTGAACCAGCTGGTGACGTCCATGCTGTGGCACCGACTCTTCTCCCTGCACCCCCCCATGAGCCTCGTCAACGCGCTTCAGAAGCGAGTCCTCGACTTCTTCTGGTCGGGCAGAGGACACCGGGTCGCGGCTGGGGTCCTGGCCCTGCCACTGGACGAGGGCGGTCACGGGCTGGTGTGCGTGCGGAGTCAGCTGGCCACCTTCCGACTGCAGGCCGCACAAAAGTTCCTGCACGCCACCACCCCTGCACCAGCCTGGAGCGTCACGGCCTCCTTCCTACTCAAACAGCTGGGGGGTCTGCAGTGCTCCAAACAACTATTCTACATGGACCTGCAGGGCCTCCCACTGGGACAGCTGCCACCTTTCTACAGGAGCGTCCTGCAGACGTGGAGCTCCCTCGCCGTCAGGAGGCTGAACCAGCCGCAATCGGCCGAGGATCTGGTCTTCGAACCGATCTTCAGGAACCCGCAGACAAAGCTGCCGTCCACCACCGCCACCCCCGGCATGGAGAGGCGCCTCACCAACGCGCGGCTCACCAGGATGGGAGATCTGGTGGAGCCTGGAACACGGGGCCGGTGGCTCGGACCAGCAGACATGGCCGCAAAGACAGGGCTGCAATCGCTCCGGGTGGCTGCCCGGATCCTGGCCGAAGCCAAGGTGGCCTTCTCAGCGGCAGCGGGGAGAACGCCCCCCATCGGCGTTGGGGATGACGAGGCCCCTCTCGGTCCCCCTCCACCGGAGCTCTCCGTCGTGCCACTGCGTCGCCAATGCCGACAAGCGAAGGCGGATCACAACCTGTGCCGGCTGGAGGACCTACCAGAGGTGGCCTTCGCAAATGTCAAGAGGAAGGTGCTCTACTCCTACATGGTCCGGTTTCACCAACAGGACACCCTGAGGAGCCATAAGGACCATGCCTGGAGGAAAGCCCTGCCCTGCATCTCTCCGGAGAGGCCTCGCTGGAGGCAACTCTACTCCAGCCCGACGTACAACCGCATCGGCGACCTCAGCTGGAGCATCGCCCACGGCACCGTCACCACCAACGCCTCCCTGGCGCGCTTCACTGACACGCCCCCGGAGTGCCGGTTCTGCGGAAAAGTGGAGACGGTGGCGCACCAATACGTGGAGTGCAAGAGCCTGGACTCGCTGTTCAAGGTCCTGAGAAACATCCTCCTAAAGTTCAGCCTCCACTTCTCCCCGACGGTCCTCATCTTTGGATACCGAAAGGGCGACGGATCCCAACATCTCAGGGGCTGGTCAACGTGCTTGTCGGCTACGCCAAGCTCGCCATTTACAGGGCGAGGAAGGTGGCCCTGGAGGGGAAACGTCCGGCCAGCAGCCTGGGCATCTTCCGCGCTCTGGTCGGAGCCAGGGTGTGGCTGGAGTTCCGCCACGCGCGGCTGACCCACGCCGTGCCGGCCTTCAAGGAGCAGTGGGCGATGGAGGAGGCCGTGTGCTCGGTGGCAGATGACGGGGAGCTCTGCATGCTGTATGAGCTACCCGTCAGGCCGTCGAACTGCGAGAAGGGCTGCGTGCAGAACGAAAGAGAGCGAGAGAGTGAGCGAGAGGTGGGGGTTTTACATGAAGCAAAGTTTAAAAATGTAAAAAAAAATACGAAATGATGAACGAAGCAAAGGGCCGACTACACCGAGCATCTTCTTGTTTCCACTGATCGTAAAAAAAAAGGGGAAGAGAGGGAGGAGAGGGGAGAGATGGAGGAGAGGGAGGGAGGATGGAGGGAGGAGAGGAGGAGGAGAGGGAGGGGAGAGAGAAAATAATCTTTGTGAAATATTTCATTTTAAAAAGGTGGTGGGGGGGGGGGGGGGGGGCACATACGGCAAAGCATTGGAGAAAAAAAAAAAAACGAAATGATGAACGAAGCAAAGTGCCGACTACACCGAACATTTCTTGTTTCCTCTAATCGAAAATGAAAGAGAGAGGAGAGGAGGAGGAGAGAGAAAGAGAGAGGAGAGGGAGAGAGATATAGGAGATGGTTGGGGGGAGAGAAGAGAAGAATGGAGAGAGATGGGGGGTGGGGGGATTGGAGGAGGCGCGCAGAGCCTCTGAAGGGATGAACCTCATTGAGTGACATTCTTAGGTTTGTCGGTAAAGTCACGCAGGTAAAAAAAAAATTTTTAAATTATTTTATTTTTATTTTACTTTTATTAATTTTAATTTTAATGTTTTACCTACCTGACTTTACCGAAAGAACCTAAGAATATGAATCATTGCAGTCACGAAATCTTCAAATTTAGAAATCATTGAGTGAACCACCTGAGAGTTGACCGCACGGCCTCGTGGCCACTCGTGGGTCCCCCTGGACCCCCCTGGACCCCCTGGACCCCCCTGGACCCCCCTGGATTCCCCTGGATTCCCCTGGACCCCCCTGGTCCCCCCTGGACCCCCTGGTCCCCCCTGGATCCCCCTGGACCCTCCTGGACCCCCTGGACCCCCCTGGTCCCCCCTGGACCCCCGGACCCCCTGGTCCCACCTGGACCCCCCTGGACCCCCTGGACCCCCTGGACCCCTCTGCACCCCCCTGGACCCTCCTGGACCCCCTGGTCCCCCCTGGACCCCCCTGGACCCCCCTGGGCCCCCCTGGTCCCCCTGGACCCCCTGGATCCCCCTGGTCCCCCCTGGACCCCCTGGCCCCCCTGGTCCCCCTGGACCCCCTGGGCCCCCCTGGGCCCCTGTGGACCACTGCATGTTGAGCGTAAACAGAGGCAAATGTGCCCCGTATAGCCTCAAAGGACTGTTGGGGCAAGTGCTGTGAGAGATTGAAAAGTAATTGTCTTCAGAACTGCTTCTCGTGGTTGTGTTTAGTTTGTTGTTGTTGTTCTTACCGCGCACTCCCGATTGGCACGGTTGGCCTAGTACGGTGCGAAATAAGTTCAACATACGTACTGTCCATAGACTAACACGACCCATAGACTCACACTGTCCATAGACTAACACGACCCATAGACTCACACTGTCCATAGACTAAAACTGTCCATAGACTAACACGACCCATAGACTCAACACTGCCCATAGACTCAACACTACCCATAGACTCAACACTACCCATAGACTCAACACTACCCATAGACTCACACTGTCCATAGACTAACACTGTCCATAGACTAACACGACCCATAGACTCACACTGTCCATAGACTAACACGACCCATAGACTCACACTGTCCATAGACTAACACTGTCCATAGACTAACACGACCCATAGACTCAACACTGCCCATAGACTCAACACTGCCCATAGACTCAACACTACCCATAGACTCAACACTACCCATAGACTCACACTGTCCATAGACTAACACTGTCCATAGACTAACACGACCCATAGACTCACACTGTCCATAGACTAACACTGTCCATAGACTAACACGACCCATAGACTCAACACTACCCATAGACTCAACCCTGCCCATAGACTCAACACTGCCCATAGACTCAACACTGCCCATAGACTCAACACTGCCCATAGACTCAACACTGCCCATAGACTCAACACTACCCATAGACTCAACACTGCCCATAGACTCAACACTGCCCATAGACTCAACACTGCCCATAGACTAACACTGCCCATAGACTCAACACTGCCCATAGACTAACACTGCCCATAGACAAACACCGCCCGTAGACTCAACTGCCCGTAGACTCAACACTACCCATAGACTCAAC
>NW_026892115.1:0-37694 GCF_015708825.2 Lethenteron reissneri
GCGGTGGTGCAGCGGTTAGCGCGTTGTGCTACGAACCCGGCGACCCGGGTTCGATTCCCTCTCACGGACAAACACCGGTGACCATTATCTGAAACGGTCCTGGGCCTCCCCTAGGTCGACTCAGACTCAAATGAGTACTTGCTGCGATGTGTAAACATCGCCACTGAGGAGACAGGTGGCTGGGCGTGGTGTTGGCCACTCGCCCCCCTCGTGTGCCACAGTGCCGGTAGCCTTCACAGGTGCTACTCGCTAACAGCACTTGCCCCTACAGCCCGTGAAGCCTTTACGGGGCGCTTTGTATGCCCGTGTACCTGCGTTTACGCATGTGCGCTCGTACGTTCGCACGTACGTGTGTACGTATGCGCGGACACAAATGTATGCGTGGATGTACTTGTGTATGTGCGTGTGTACGATGCGCGGACACAAATGTATGCGTGGATGTACTTGTGTATGTGCCACGTACGTGTGCGTCTATAAATACGCATACGTAAACGTACGCGCATTTATGTGCATATCAGAACGCAGGTTTGCGTGCGTATTTACCTCTGTGTGTAGTTTATAGAGACGCACGCGTTTTCGAGCCAGCCTCAAACGATGAACCTGGTGCGGTTGGCACATCGGTCAGCAGCTTGCAGGCTTAACAGCAACTTGCCCCTACAGCCTGTTCGAAGGCTACACGGGGGAACTTTGCCTCTGTGTCCCCTATGAGCGAGTGTTGTGTGGGGTGACGTGCAACTCGGAAACTGTGGAATGTGGCGAGGTGGCTGGTGGGATTCTGGGGTGGTGGATGGGTGGGTGGGGGGAGGCGGAGGGGACGCGGGATGAAGTGTAGCCCGCGCCCGTTATCCATCATTCCCGGAGCGCCCGCACGCACACACGTCACCACGGCGCTTGTGCCAGGCCATGGCACCTTGAGGCCACGTGAAGTGTCGAACGCCCGCTGGCAGGAGATCACGGGGCAGACCAGCAGGTGCCACGGGTCGACTGACTGAGATGACTGGCTGATGCACCACCTGTGCCCATACTGTGCCAACTTGCTGTGCTTTAGCCACCCGGCGCTCCGCTCGTTGTTGTGAGCGTCGCTCCTCCGCCCTCTGTTGTTGTTGGAGGGCGACCTGCCTCCAACTGCCCAGTAGCGTCCTTCACGAGCCTCCTCCACAGAGGCCGATCTTGACACCGCTGGTACCGGTCATCGGCAAGTCCACTCAGCTCCACGTCCTCCTGTACCGCATCACTCCATCTCCTCTCTAGCCCGTGCCACGCCCGTTTAGCCCCCTCGATCCGGCCGAACAAAAGCTGTTTAGGCATGCGGTGGCTGGGCATGCGGGCTACATGACCCAGCCAACGCAGCCTTGCCTGCCGGAGGAGCTCACCAAAGGGACTTTGCCCAGATCTTTCAAGGATTTGTGAGCTCCTCACACAATCCAGCCTGCCGGTTAAACCCAGGATGGATCGTGCACAATACCCATGGCAAACATCACCCTTCACCACCCACCATCTGCATGATATTCTCCCCGTGGATTTGTCTCCGGGTCCTCCGGTTTTCCCCCTCCACATTTAGAATCAACATCACGCGTTTAGAGCGTTTGGCTGCTTTAAGTGTCCACGTCATCAGCCATTTCAATGTGGCTATCATTTGTGAAAGCCAGGTCGCTTCTGCAAGAGCGCTACGTCGCTCAGTGGGCCATGCTTTGTGAACTAAGACAGATGTTTGCGTTTATAGACATTGCAGCAGTCAGAGACGCACACGTTTAGATTGCAGAGAGGATCGTACCAGTTTCTTTTGTTCAGGGGGCTGGGAATGCGTTTGCTTTATAAAAGTGCTCTCATTTTCAATCTGCCCTTGAAAGCAATCGTTAATCGAGTCCAGTCCTGCCGTCGTGTGTTTACTTAGCCACACTGGCGAAAGGTCACTCCTGACATTTCCATAACGAATGCAAGAGGCTTCATCGCATGCGAGAGAACGCCGACTCGTGCAGCGTGGCACTCTACGTTCTCTTCCTCAAACGAGTCTTTGCATTTGGACGCGTAAAATAGCCGATTTAATTTCCTGCAGCAACAAAAATGTCAGATCGTATTCGTGGCATTTCCCCCCCTCCCCCCTCCGTGAGTAGCGCCTCGTGGATTTAATTATTTAATTAGGGAAGTTGCGGAAGCGGCTTTACGAGTCGCTCAAGCAACAGGGTTCACTCACCACTCTCTACACGTGACCCATCTCCACGCGTGTGTCCAGTTGAACGCATTGGCTTTCTCCGCGTGCAAAAGTACTCAAGAAGGAATGTGACAAGTAACCGGGCATTACAGGTCACGTGACACTACAGGTGTGCTCACACCTGAGTGCGTGTGTGCGTGTGCGGGTGCGTGTGTGTGAGTGTGCGTGTGTGTGTGTGGGCTTGTGTGTGCATGTGTGTGCATGTGTGTGCGTGTGCGTGAGTGTGCGTGCGTGTATGTGCGTGTGTGTGTGTACGTGTGTGCGTGTGCGTGAGTGTGTGTGGGCGTGTGTGAGTGTGTGTGCGTGAGTGTGTGCCAGTGTGCGTATGTGTGTGGGCGTGTGTGAGTGTGTGTGCGTGCGTGAGTGTGCGTGTGTGTATGTGTGTGTGTGCGTGCGTGAGTGTGCGTGTGTGTACGTGTGTGCGTGAGTGGGCGTGTCTGTGCGTGTGTATGCGCGTGTGTGCGTGAGTGTGCGGCTGCAGCTGTCGATGTGAAAGCGCGAGTTCGTGGACACGTGCAGGTCGGAGACATCGTCGTGACTGTTGAAGTGGCCACGTGCAGGGCACTGTGGTCTGGACGGACGATCGGGGTGGAAGCCGAACGAGGGAACGCGCCCGAGGAAGCGCGTTCGCCGTGGTAGTAGGCCGTCAGGTGATCTAGGACAAAGTGGCTAGAAAATGATTTTGGTTCCCACATCTGGGAACTACTTTTTAAATGATTTTTTTCAAAGACAAAACCATTTTCGACTTTATGTAAAAAGTTCTCCGCAAAATACCCTGCAGTTTTTTTTCAAAATCCATAAATGTACTTAATTGTGAATTAGAAAAAACGAAAATCTTATGCTGCTGGTTTTGTTTGTAATGTTATTTATATACATTTTAGCAACACAAAATATCTCTCAATCTGACACTTTAACATGTACCTCAACACTTGAGACAGGGTTTGGTGCATTTTATACTCAAGTGTGAATGTAGACCATGAAATATGGCACATTTGTAGAAAATATGCTTCAACTTCACGGATTGGCACTAAGCAAAATCAAACAAACATTTTAAATTTAGCAAAACTGTGATGTTTTGTACATCAAAATTTTCAGTAGGTACCGTGTAATCACAGAAAGATACAAATATAAGCACACTTTGGCCCAAGTTGGCTGAAATGACTCGAAATGCTACACTGTCCCCTTGTTTTGGAATGCTGCCAAAAAAAATTACAATTATACCACAGATTCATTACAGCTCAAAATCACCTTAAATTATAACACAGCGCATATTTACTCATCGGCGTCATCCCTATCACTATCAGAGCCATCATCCACGACCCCCCCTTCCACCCCCCACCTCATCCCTCCCACCCGCCCTCCACCTGTTAGCCACGCCCGGTCACCCCCCCCCCACACCTCATCCCCAGCCCCCACCTCATCACCCACACCCCCACCCCCCAAGCCAATTAGCGATCCACGTGATGAGGTTTAAATAGCTACGCCCTGGTCCGCCCCAGCCCTGGCGGGTCTCGTTCAGGAGGCGAGAGGGCGCACAGCGGGAAGAAGGAGAAGAAGAATTCGACGAAGATGAAGGTGGTGGTGGTGGTGGTGATGATGATGATGGTGTGTCAGGGATTGTTGTTATTCCCAGTCGCCCTCTGTGCCGCCTGCTCTCTCGGTCTCGCCGCCTGCGACGATCCGCACGAATCCGCCGCAGCCGCCTTCGTCTCTCGCCACCGATTTCCGCCGCCGTTTCTCCGCCACATTTGGGACCACAGCGCCGTTGCCGGTGGAGGTGGTGGTGGAGTTTCCACCGGGACGCGTGGGTCGCGAGTCCCCGACGACTCCCACCACCACCACCACAACAACAACAACCACCACCGCCACCACGTGCGCTACATGCGGGCGCTGTTCCGGCGGGAGGCGCACGAGGACGGGAGGCCGCGGGGCGGTCCCAGCGCCCTCCCCGGCAACACGGCGAGACTCGTGACGCCCGCCCGGCTCGGCCGAGCCCCGGGGGACCCCGCGGCCACAGGTGAGAGATGAGGAGGGGTGGTGAGGGGTGGGTAGGGGTGGGGTGAGTAGGGGTGGGGTGGGTGGGTGTGAATGTGTGTGAGGGTGTGAATGTGTGTGGTGAGGGTGTGAGTGTGTGAGGGTGTGAATGTGTGTGTGTGAGGGTGTGAATGTGTGTGTGGGTGTTATCACGCTGTACTCTGAACACAGGGACCCGAGTTCGATTCCGACTCATGGCCAACACCAGTAACGATAATCTGAACCGGACTGGGGCCTCCCCTAGGTCAAGCCAGCCTCAAATGAGTACTCTGTGCGATGTATAGACATCGCCACTCGAGTTACAAAGGCGGCCTCGCACGACTCACCCGCCCCGCTGTACAACCCTGTGCGATAGTTCCACCCCTTGACCCCTTGCCCCGTTGACCCCTTGCCCCGTTGATCCTTTGACCCGGGTGCATAGCCGAGGTGGTGACCTTTGACCTGCGTGCGGTGCCGCGTGGGGAGCTGGTCCTGCGCGCTGCCCTCGTGTACCCTGGGGACGCCCACGGCCGCTCCGCGTGCTCCCTGCGGGTAACCGCCACGTTACCACGTTACCCCCCCCCCATTACCACCACACGCGTTACCCTTACCAAACACATTCCTGCGGAGGGAGCTGGTAGGAACACGTTGGGTTGCTCTGTCATTGGCCAGGGTCAACGGCGGCGTGGTGCATTCCGCAAATATGCCCGACTGTGAGGGCGGGCACAAGCCGTCGTGAGTAGGTTAAACGTTGAGTTTTATAAGGGCACCACGGGGTGACCAGCCCCTCCCCTCCCCACCCAGCCCCTCCCCACCCTCTCCTCTTCACCCAGCCCGACCCCTCCCATTTTTGGATGCACGACGGACGGACGGACACAATAATCCCCTGTGGGCTGGTGTAACCAGTTGGTTCCTACCAGTGTAAACATCTGTAACTGTTCACCAGCCGTGATTGGTGGAGGTGAACCAGGCCACTGACGAGACCACCCCTGGCGGTTCGCCCTTCCGTGCTTTCAGATTTTGCCGAGGAATTCCGTCGGAGCGGACCACGGTGTTTCGGAGCCCGCGGAAGACCCAGAGGCCAGCGGTGGTGACCGCAACCTGGACCCGAACTTAAACCCAAACCTAGAGATGATGTCAAGGCCCAGCGCAGACCCCAGCCGGAACCCTCAACCGAAACCCAAACCTGACCTGGACTGCAACCCAGATCTTGCACAGAACCTCACCGCAAATCCGACTCCGGACTCCTACCCAGACTTTCCACCGAAACTCAACGCTGAGCCCACTCCGCTCTCCAACGGAGACCTCGTCTCAGACCACGAGCTGGAGGCTCCCGCGAGGGTGTCGCTGGGCGAGTGGTTCGAGGTGGACGTTACGGGGCCCGTGTCGCGCCTCTTGAACCACCCTGGCTCTTCGTCTCCCACCACCACCACCACCTCCTCCTCCTCCCGCTGCCGGCGCTCTGCGTGGCATGGAGCTGCGTGCCCGTCCCACGTCGCGCTCCCGTGCCGCCGTTTCTCCTCCTCTACTCGAACGACCTCCTGAGGGCGGCGGCGGCGGCGGCAGCGGCGCATTCGCCGCCGCCTCCGGCAGGAGAGGAAATGTCTGAGGAGTTGGAGCTCCCCTCGCCGGGGTTCCTCGGGGATATCCCGGGGTCCCTGGAAGGGGACCACCACCACCCCGCCTGGCGTCTCGCGGGGAGCCGGGTTGGGCAAAGCGTCGACACCCTGTGGTGGAAGAAGCAGAAGAAGCTGAAGTCGTCGATGTTTAACGAGGAGACGAAGCGGAGGGGGAAGATCGCGACGACGACGGCCACCGCCGCCGCCTTGAAGCTGAGCTACCGAAGCGGGCCCTGGGCGTGCGGCGAGGGCCTCTGGTGGGCCCCGTGCCCCTCCGGGACGACGCGCAGTGCCCCCGGGGCCGACGGCTCGAGATCGAGGAGGCGCAGGGTGGCGCGCTCGCTGCCCAAGGGGGTCAATCCGCACGAGACCCCAAATCGGCGTCAAACCTCCTCCACCTCCTCCTCCCTGGCACCGTCACCCCAACAGCAGCAGCGGCAGCGGCAGCAGCAGCGGCAGCAGTGGCTGTCTGCGCGCGGCTACTCGGGCGCCTACCGCCACGGCTGCCGCCTCCACAACCTGTCGGTGAACTTTGGCGACCTGGGCTGGGACCGGTGGATCATCGCGCCGTACCGCTACGAAGCGGGCTTCTGCCGCGGCGAGTGTCCGCGCGGCCTCCTGCACGCCCTGGGCGCGCCCAACCACACCATCGTGTGCACCATCGTGGAGGAGGTCCGGCCCGGGCTGGGCGCGGGCAAGGCCTCGTGCGTGCCCTCGCACTACGGCGCCGTCAGCGTCCTCGTGCAAGAGCCTGGCGGCAGCATCGCGTACAAGCTGTACGGCGACATGACGGCGCTCGGATGCACGTGCCGGTGAAAGGGGCGGTGGTGGTGGTGGTGGTAGTGGGTGGGCACGCTGTGACGGTGATGATGGGGCCGATGGGGGTGATGGTGAGAGGGTGATCGGACGATGGGTGTGCAACCTGTGTCCCCACCCACACCACCCCCCCCCCATGCTTTTATCTCCCCCAGCTCTATCACCCACTGTCTCTGTGTGGTTGATGTCTTGGGAAGCCTTGGGAAATTTGGGAAATCTGGTGAAATCTTGGGAAACCTGAAGAATATGGAATTCCTGGGAAATATTGGAAGCGATAGGAATCTGGAAAATCTGAAAAATGTGTGAAATATGTGAAACGTGAAAGAATGTGTAAACGTGTTGAATCTATGAAACCTGTAAAGGCTGTGGAATCTTCCTGGATCCTGGCGTGTCCCATCGCCTGACGCACCTTGCACGCGCTCCCTCGCTCCCCCTCGCGCTCTCTCCCATCGCCGACCTCGCCACGACTGACCGCGTGGGTTCACGCCATCGCGGCGCGGAACCTCCGTGCGGAGTCGTCGAGCGAACTGCAGAAATGGCGAAATGGCAGAAAGACAAACACTCGATATGAATGCGACGGGCGGGTTTGAGTCACGGCAGCGGTGGGAGGGCGGTGGGGGTGGGCTGGGGGGGGAGGGAACTCATATCCGCGAATATCTTTACGTCGGTGTTGATCTATCAACGAAATTTGTCGATTGTGTGCGGTTGGGCAACCCTTCCAATGTAATTACTTCCCCTCCCCTCTCCCCAAAATCTCCGCACTGTTTCATAAATAAAACACGTATTTATTCAGAACGCACGTGTCCGACGTTTACATTGACACGGGACTGGGGAGACAAAGGCGGTCGGGCGGCCGTTGGTGCTGGCGATGTTAAAACTACCGATCAAATTTTTTGGTTATTTTACCAGCGAAGGCCCCCACCTGAGCAATGTGGCTCTTTTTGTTCTCAGAAGCGACCCTGGATATGGCGTGATAGCTCCACGGAGTGGCTTCTCGTCATCATCATCGTCGTCATCGGCGTCGTGTGGACATTCATAGCACAGCAGCCAAACACCGTGAAACCGCGCGGAGTGCGATTCGAAATGTGGAAGGGGGGAAAACCGGAGAACCCGGAGAAAAATCCACCACGGCGGAGAGGGAGAGACACCGCAAACTCCTAATATACAGCAGCAGCAAGCGGGCAGGGTCTGTATGGAACCCACGACCTCCTGTATACCTGGCGAGGTAGTTAACATCTCATAGCCACCGTGATGACGATGAGAGAGAGACGCAAACTCCAAATATACAGCAGCAGGCGTCAGTGTAGGCATCGAACCCACGACCTCCTGTAGACCTGGCGAGGTAGTTAATGATGTAAGAGAATAAAGTTTAGATGGAAGCATATTTTTTTTACGACATAGAATTGTAATGTATTACTTACTGTTAGTAACTCAGCTTATTGTAGAGTATAGTAAGTATACTGATGGTTTCGATTTAAAGCTTTCGTGACTGCAGGGATTCATCTTCTTGGTTCTTTCGGTAAAGTCACGTAGAAGGGAAGTAATAAAATAATAAAAATAAAACATAATAAAACAATTCTCACGACGTTTCGGCCACAACGCAAGCAGCCGTCCTCAGGTGAAAACCAGGTCCGTCGAGGCGACAGAGTCATTCAGACTCTGTCGCCTCGACGGACCTGGTTTTCACCTGAGGACGGCTGCTTGCGTTGTGGCCGAAACGTCGTGAGAATTGTTTATTATGTTTTATTTTTATTATTTTATTACTTCCCTTCTGTCGCCTCGACGGACCTGGTTTTCACCTGAGGACGGCTGCTTGCGTTGTGGCCGAAACGTCGTGAGAATTGTTTTATTATGTTTTATTTTTATTATTTTATTACTTCCCTTCTACGTGACTTTACCGAAAGAACCAAGAAGATATACTGATGGTGCTATGTAGTTTATACTTTAGTTGTTTACGTGGTGGTTTTTTACTGCAGCTACATACTATTAACACTCCTTTCCTTCATTAATGCTACCCCTATCCCCTCCCTTTGATGCTGCTATTCCTGCATAATGCACGGGCATAAGTAGTACTAATCACATACCTGCATTTCCCATAAATATGCTAAATTCCTCTTGACATGCAAATTCTTTTGGTGAGGCTCCCCCTTTTTCCCCCCCTTCCAACCCAGCAGCTTATATACATCTCCTAGCCACTGTGGCGCCCCATACTAATCGGAGCTCGCTCACGGTACGAGCACCAACACAAACACAAAGGTCACCCGTGTAGCCTTGGCAGACTGTCGGGTCAAGTGCTGCTGGCGAGCAGCACCTAATGGAGGCCGGCACGGTACACGAGGAGGGGGGGGGGGCGTCAGCACCACTCCCGGTCGCCTTCGTCTCCCTGGCGGCGTTAGTGTACACGCGCGCACGCCATAGACGACACGGAGAGGTCTTCGTGTGTAGCAGCAGTGGGGAGACAAAGACGGCCGGGCGTAGCGCTGGCAACACCACCACCCCCCTCGTGTGCCACAGTGCCGCTACGCTCTTAACAGCAGTTGCCCCAACAGTCTGTGCAGGCTATACGGCGGACCTTTGTCTTTGTGGATGAGTGTGTGATGATGGGGGGGGGGGTGTAGCGGTTAGCGCTGCGCTTCTCAACCCGGCGTCCCGAGTTCGATTCCCGCTCGCGGTCAACATCAGCGGCGATTATCTGAACCGATCCTGCCCCCCCCGCCCCCCGCTGGCCTGAGACAAAGGCGGCTCCGGCGGGGGGTGGAGGGGGGGGGCTCCCTTGTCTTTAAATGTTTCAACAAAGCGCCATCGCCTCGCGGACGCAGCCACTAGAGGGCGCCATTGTCAAGCCACGCGCCGCTTTAGTGGCGTTTCGGCGCTTTTAAATCTTGAAGACGACAACGTCACACGAGACGGGGGCGGGGGGGGGGGTGCTGGGGTGGTTGTTGTGTGGGCCAGCAACCACGCCCGGCCGTCTTTGTCTCCCTGCACCCCCCTTCCCTCTCCCCGTGTTGATGTAGAGACACCGCTCTGTAAAAAGGCGTTTTGAGGCTGAGTCTGTCTCGGCGAGTCCCAGGGGGGCCGGTTCCAGGGCATTCGTCTCTGGTGGTGTTGGGTCGGGCGCGGCCGTGATCGGGATTCGAACTCGGGTCTCTGTTGGGAGCTTCTTTGCGAGCCTGGGGCGGCCTCGCTAAGACGCCCCGGGACGCGTTCACGGCACGATGAGGGCTGCTGCTCCATTCGGATGTGTTTGGCCGTGAGTTTTTTGTAGTTTGTGTTGGCTGCGTGCGAGTCTGCGGGTCTCTGTGTGAGCCTTCTGCGCGACTCTATGGGTCCTGGCGTGAGTTTATGCGTGAGTCTATGGGTCTCTGTGTGAGTCTATGGGTCTCTGTGTGAGTCTATGGGTCTCTGTGTGAGTTTATGCGTGAGTCTATGGGTCTCTGTGTGAGTCTATGGGTCTCTGTGTGAGTCTGTGGGTCTCTGTGTGAGTTAATGCGTGAGTCTATGGGGCTCTTTGTGAGTCTATGGGTCTCTGTGTGAGTCTATGGGTCTCTGTGTGAGTTTATGCGTGAGTCTATGGGTCTCTGTGTGAGTCTATGGGTCTCTGTGTGAGTTTATGTGTGAGTCTATGGGTCTCTGTGTGAGTCTATGGGTCTCTGTGTGAGTCTATGGGTCTCTGTGTGAGTCTATGGGTCTCTGTGTGAGTCTGGGTCTTTGTGTGAGTCTATGGGTCTCTGTGTGAGTTTATGCGTGAGTCTATGGGTCTCTGTGTAGGTTTATAGGTCTCTGTGTGAGTTTATGTGTGAGTCTATGGGTCTCTGTGGGAGTCTATGCGTGAGTCTATGGGTCTCTGTGTGAGTTTATGTGTGAGTCTATGGGTCTCTGTGTGAGTTTATGCGTGAGTCTATGGGTCTCTGTGTGAGTTTATGTGTGAATCTATGGGTCTCTGTGTGAGTCTGGGTCTCTGTGTGAGTTTTTGGGTCTCAGACAAAGCTACGCCAGGTAGCCTCTAGCAGGGTTGTAGGGGCAAGTGCTGTTAGTAGCGAGTAGCAGCAGCAGTGTCTATGTACTACACACACCACGCACAGACAAAGCTACCCCAGGTAGCCTCTGGCAGGGTTGTAGGGGCAAGTGCTGTTAGTAGCGAGTAGCACCTATGAAGGCCAGAACGGCACACAAGGGGGTGGGTGGCCAGCACCACGCTCTGCCACCTTTGTCTCCCTAGTGGCGATATTTACGCATCGCACCAGGTACTCATTTGAGGCTGAGTCGACCTAGGGGATACCCAGGACCGATTCAGATAATCGTCACTGGTTTTGGCCGTGAGCGGGAATAGAACTCGGGACGTCGGGTTCGTAGCGCAGCGTAGCGCTAACCGCTACACTACCGCTCCCCACAATACAAACTAAAAACACACACCCACATGCATATGTAAACACTTATACACACTTTCGTATATAACTACACTCTAGGGCACAATCACGCACAGTCACGTAAATAGTAGAAAGATTAAGATGCTCCTCATAGCCTTTAACAGTATGCTGGGATGGCGCTGTTACTAACAGTCACAGCCCTTTGCCAATCCACTGCTGGATGAAAACCTCCAAAGGTCACGTCAGTCATCGGGTTTGATTGACCATATTTCACCATACCTGGCGAGTTGGTGAAGGGTGGCCCGAAACTGATGTAGATTTCACTACAAACTGACGTTAGCTGTGGCTGGGAACATGAACTCGGGCCACTGGGCTCATAGCACAGTGCATTAACCACTGTGCCGCCGCTCCCCACACACAATACAAACGTATAGACAATAAACTTCTACACATTCATACATGGTTAAACATAAACACACATTTTAAACGTTCGCAAATAGTTTTGCACAAGCATCGCTCCGATGCGTAAATATTCACGTGCAAACTCACACTCTCATACGATCAGTGGTCACAATGTAAATGTAGAAGTTCTGGTGTGAAACCTATTCATCCTCAACCCAATGTTTGACTGCCCTCTCCCCTCTGCGGAGACATCGTAGAATAGGAACCGTTCTGAAATGTACTGGTAGAAAGGACTGGTGTTTTGAGATGTTCTGGTATATTTCCACCACTGTTTCCGATAACATATACACTTAAACCCACATACACACAGAGTGACACGCGGTGTAGAAAAACATAAACACGCGTACAAAATAGAGGGAGGCCGTGCCAGTTTATAAACACGGCTCTGGTCCTCTTTACATGCCGACCACTTAAAACTGGTCATGGAAATGAAATGTTTGTATGTATGAAGCAGGCTTTATGCACTTACATGCATGTACACAGCAAGTTCTCGTTTATCGCACTAGTCATATATGCGTTTCTGAAAAGTGCAGCATTTAGTAAAAACGGCATTCAGTGAAAATTATTCCCACATAAATGGAGCGATAACATTTGGCCAGATACAATGGATGCACACACAACGCGAAAGCGGGGCCAATAGCTGAGGGTATGGACCGACGTGTCACCGTATCTTTCCGCGTAGCGTATCACTGCACCGCTCAGCCACACAGCCTCGCATAGCCATCCACACACTTTACCGGTCACAGCGAATACTTACAAATGAGCGCTTACACACAAGTCTACTCCCCCAACCCTGTGATGTACATATATTTGAGTGACGTATTAATATAGCTCCAATGACAGCAGGATATTGATGATTGAAAAATAAAATGTGTACTCATTCGGCCCATCATTGTTTTTGCGACTGTGACATTAATTTATTTCCTTAATTTAATTATTTTTTTCTTGCATGCCGTTCACAATTCTCTTTGGAACGATTAACACGAGGTCACCAGTCCAAAGAACGTGTGGTGTATAAATGGGTACGTTATGCAAGCCGTTGTTTTAATAAACAAAATAGACAAGGATGAGGCACTCATGTTGTATACGATGCAGTCATGTGTTTTTAAGACTTTCGTAATGCGTTTCTCTATTAATGTTCACATATCCATGTATGCAGCTCACCGCGGGTGCAGCTCCCATTTGGAAGGTCCCAAGAGTTCAATGAAGCCATCGTCACTGCGCTCGATACAATTCTTGCAATTTGGGAAGCGAAAATTGGTCATCGTCTGCTGGAGGAGAGTTGGATCACCCCTGCCATGGAAAGTGTGGAATGTCTGCCACTCACGGGAGCCACGTGTTTCTATCAGAATCGTGAATCTTTATTTTTACACTGCAGAAATCCGATGAGCTGTGAAGCTCTTTTTCACACGTGCGATGGGGGGTCAGAAAGTCACAAATCTAGAATTACATCGATATTGCTCGTCCGTCGAAATCTCATCCCATCAACACCTCGCGTGGAGTTTGTACATTGAAATCCCCCCACCACCCTGGAGCGCAGCCGGTCTCCGACGAATCTCAGAAAGTCGAGCGGGAGTTTTGAGCCTGGACAGTACTCGGATGCACCTTCGCTTGGCTCCGCGAGCTCGCGGGTCGATTGCAGAAACGACCTCTCCTCCCCCCGATCCCCAAGATTCCTACAATTGGGCGCACTCCGCGAGCGCCAATGACCACGTGGCCCCTCGTCATGAATAGTGATGCACAGCAGATGGTGAGATGATTTAATCCGTGTTCCGGGCTAACGTGTTGTTTGAAGAAATGTGACCTCTCTCTCTCCTATTCTCTCCTCCTCCTGCCCCTCCGTCGCGGGCGGCAAGATGCCCCGGTGTTTTGCACATGAAGACCGCCACCTTCACGAGGGGGGTGGGTGGCGTAGCGGGGGGGGGGGGGGCTGACATTTATCTCGTGTGTGCGAGAGGGCAGAGCCGGTGCCGTTGAGGTTCCTGGGTTCAACTCCCCCTGGGGCTCTCCGCGCCCCCCCCCCCACCCCCCCTGGATGAAAGCGGCCGGACTTTTGTAAAAGCGTTCCCTTCGGTGACGTGCGCCAAGCGTCCGGTTGGCTGTGCGGAATGTAACCCGCGTGGACATCGGCCGTGCACTTAATGCAGCTGCTGAGCTCAGCTCCGAGGGGTTATTTGAGCTGCGAGGCGTGGTGGGGAATTCGCGGTCTCTGAAACGGACCCTGACAGGGTATCAGCCGGAGGTGGTAGGGTTGCCACTTGTTCTGGCTTTCTCAGGATTATCCTCTTGTTTTTTTACGCGTTTTATTTGTTTTTATGTGACTGACCAGGAACATCTGCAAGTCTTCTCAGATCATTAAAAGTCCTCGGTTTTTTGTCAGTTAATTTTGATGTCTATCTGTGAGTGTGTGTGTGAGAGTTGCGGAATAATTCATCGCTCGAGTCACAATGTATTAATCCATAGTTTTCTACCCCCGCCACCGCCCCCGTGATGTAAGAGGCACTCCTTCCCGCGACTCTCCTGCTGCCGTGTTTGTGCCTCAGAGGTGGCAACCCTGGGCAGACAGCCGCCTGCGATGTCACTTCCGTGCCGTTCCACAACATGGTCCACGTTCCGTCTGTGTGTGTGTGTCCGCCGTGTGTGTCCGTGTGTGTGGGGGGGAGCAGTGGTGTAGCGGTTAGCGCGCTGCGCTGTGAACCTGGCGACCCGGTGACGATTATCTGAACCGGTCCTGGGCCTCACCTAGGAGGACTCAGGCTCAAATGAGTACCTGGTGCGATGTGTGAGCATCGCCACTAGGGAGGCAAAAGCGTGGTGTTGGCCACCCACCCCCTCGTGTGCCGTGACGGCCTTCATAGGTATTCGCTAACAGCACTTGCCCCAACAGTCTGTTAAGGCTACGCGGGGGGTCTGTGTGCGGGATAAATGTCTGAATTCTTAGTTCTGTGGTCAGTGCAGCGGTGGTATGAAGTGCGCATCTGTGAAGAAGTGCTTTATATCTCATCGGATTCCTCCAGTGTAAATGCAGATTCTGACGTGTCATTAGTGACAGAATTTAGTCCGCGGTGACAAAGGCACTGTCAGGAAGTGTTGACAATAACTGTTATTCATAAAATCCCTGTCGCAATCATCTCCCGTTCTGCATCTTCCCTGGATGACTTTGGATTCCCTCGGGTCGTCTCTTGTCCCAAGTTCGCGAATCCCTCCCTCACTTCAAGAAGCGTGCCCAACTCTCATCCTCAATATCTACACGTCTTCTTCGAACGCTGGGGAGCCGGAAAAGCCCCTCTCTGTACCAGCGTGGACGGCACCCTCGTGTTCACCTTCTGAAGCGCTCGCTCGTCACCGTGGCGTGCGCGATGACCACCACCACCACCACGTGACGTTTCTTTCGTGTTGTGCGCGGCGCATTTAGCGCCACAGCGCGTGGATTTGTAGTGTTGGTTATTTGCCTGCTGGTTGCTGCTGGCGGCAATAAAAGTTTAAAAAGTAAAAAAAGTCTCTGTCTCGTGGGGGATGAATCGGCGGCGCTGTGAGCACGGGACGAGGTCGCACGGGTGGAGGGAAAGTGTAAAAGTGGGCAAAGAATCACGGAGAGAGAGAGAGAGAGATGCCTTCTCGGAAGTGGCGCCGAGAGACGGCACTCGGAGCACGCGGATTCGAGAGGTGCGCGCGGGGGCTTTAAACTGAACATCGTTCAAACACCGGGAGGGCTGAGCGGGCTCGGAGTGAGAGGACAGCTTCGCCGGAAGGGGCCATGGTCGAGACACGACGCGTCCCCGTGGAAGTTCGTCGCCGGGGAGAGGAAGCGATGGAGTCAGCTTCATTCAGCAGTGGATTAGACAACGGTTCATGATGGTGATGACGGTGATGACGGCGATGATGGTGATGACGGTGATGATGGTGATGATGGTGCTGACGGTGATGATGGTGATGACGGTGATGATGGTGATGATGGTGATGATGATGGTGCTGACGGTGATGATGGTGATGACGGTGATGACGGTGATGATGGTGATGATGATGGTGCTGACGGTGATGATGGTGATGACGGTGATGATGGTGATGATGGTCTTTGCGGAAGTCCGCATTCTCGTACGTGGCGAGATGTTGACTACCTCGCCTGGTATGAAGGAGGTCGTGGGTTCGATCCCGACACTGACGCCTGCTGTATATTAGGAGTTTGCGTGTCTCTCTCTCATCATCACCACGGTGGCTAGGAGATGTTAACTACCTCGCCTGGTATGCAGGGGGTCGTGGCTTCGATCCCGACACTAACGCCTGCTGCTGCTGTATATTTGGAGTGTATTTGTCTGCTATAAATATCCACGCGACGATAAGCCCATGTCGTTGAGCTATCATTTGTGATGGCCACCTCGCCTTTGAGAAACGAGCTGCATTGCTCAGTCGGTCTCACCTAATTTGAGTTGTACACGCGTGAGGAGGACCCGTTTTTCCAGTCGTGTCATCTCCGCCTGCGCATGCATCACGCAACCTCGGGTAACGCCTACAATGTGATCACGGGTAATCGGGGAGCGCGGTATCGGAAGCCGCTGTCCAGAAACGCGATCCGCCCAGGAGGCGATCCGTCGACGCCGCCGCCGCTTAAGTGGCCTCTGACAATGCGGACACTTGTTTTCCACGCGCCCGTGGTGGTGGCGGTGGTGGCGGTGGTGTTGGTGGTGGCGGTGGCGGCGGTGGTGGCGGTGGTGTTGGTGGTGGTGGTGGCGGTGGTGTTGGTGGTGGTGCTGGCGGCGGTGGCGGTGGCGGAGGTGGTGGCGGTGGCGGCGGTGGTGGCGGCGGTGGCGGCGGTGGTGGTGGTGGCGGCGGCGGCGGTGGCGGCGGTGGCGGCGGCGGTGGTGGTGGTGGTGGTGGTGGCGACGGTGGCGGCGGTGGTGGCGGTGGCGGTGGTGGTGGTGGTGGCGGTGGCGGCGGTGGCGGCGGTGGTGGCGGTGGCGGTGGTGGTGGTGGTGGCGGCGGTGGCGGCGGTGGTGGTGGTAGTGGTGGTGACGGCGGTGGCGGCGGTGGTGGCGGTGGCGGTGGTGGTGGTGGTGGCGGCGGTGGCGGCGGTGGCGGCGGTGGCGGCGGTGGTGGCGGAGGTGGCGGCGGTGGTGGCGGTGGTGGCGGTGGTGGCGGTGGTGGCGGCGGTGGCGGCGGTGGCGGCGGTGGCGGCGGTGGTGGCGGTGGTGGCGGATGTGGCGGCGGTGGTGGTGGTGGTGGTGGTGGCGGCGGAGGTGGTGGCGGTGGCGGCGGTGGTGGTGGTGGCGGCGGTGGTGGTGGCGGCGGTGGCGGTGGTGGCGGCGGTGGCGGTGGTGGTGGCGGTGGTGGTGGCTGTAGCTTTGGGTGCCCAAACCGCACCGTGCCTCGAGCTCCCGTTCGGCCGCAACTCTCTCGGCAATGATTTATCAGCGCGTCGCGTTCATCTCTACGTTGCTGGAATGTCGTAGAGACGGGCGCATGGGGATCTACGGTTGAAATGCGCCTTTCGAATGTAAAATAGTATTTTATTTATTTATATGACTATCAATTGGTACAAATAACAGTGTAGGGTTGTTATACATAGTCGTACCTTGAGCTCTAGTGGCAGTGCCTTACACCGATGATCCCTCACTCCATGCCATTCACCACTCCCATGCCCCCCTCTCTCTAGCCCCACAGCCCCGTAGCGTGGCGCGGGGAGGGGAGAGGCTGGAGGGGGCTGTACGGGCTGGAGGGGGCTGGTTGGGGCTGGAGGGGGCTAAGCCCCCCACCCCAGCTGAAGGCGCTGGGCCCCCCCCCCCCCCGCTTCTAGATTCCTTAAAACGCTGCGAAGCAACACGTGCGTCGCAGCGTTCCCACGTGCAGGGAGCGTTGACCGTTTCATGTTTATTTTTTTGGGGGGGGGGGGGGCGAATCGCTGTGTAAGTAAAATGTGTGTCGCGAACTCTCCTCCACCCGACACAGTCGATTAATAAAGCTGCCGATGTCTCACTGCTTCAGCAGCACCGCCAGCAGTGTTGTTGTTGTTCTTGTTATACGAGAGCGACCCACACGGCTGCTCGTGTCGAGCGCTACCACCAGAAATATCTGGCACCTTCCCGAAGGCTGGCAAAAGCGGTCACACGACTAAAAATCAATTACCAAATCATAACATTGGTGGCCTAAAGCCCACCAACGTGTTACATCTTTTACCGTTTGTTTAAAGTTTAACAGAAACTTGGCACCGTTAACCCCTCCCCCTCCTCCTTTCTCTCTCTCTCTCTGCGCAGCGGGGCATTGTCCGTGGGCCATCAGCGGCGGCGTGTGCTGCGCCTCGTGCCCGGGGTCAATAGGGTCACGGCTCGGGGTCACGGCTCGGGGTCACGGCTCGGGGTCACGGCACGGGGTCACGGCTCGTGGTCACGGCGCGGGGTCACGGCTCGGGGTCACGGCGCGGGGTCACGGCGCGGGGTCACGGCTGGTGGTCACGGCGCGGGGTCACGGCGCGGGGTCACGGCTCAGGGGTGGCGGAGAAGTCCCTCGCGATGCCCTCCCCGTGCCACGCTGGCGAGGAGAATGTTGACTACCTGCGGTCTACAGGAAGGTCGTGTGTTTGATCCCGTGCATGGCGCCTGCTGCTCTATGTTTAGAGTTTGCGTGTCTCTCTCTCTCATCATCATCATCACGGTGGCTAGGAGATGTTAACTTCCTCGCCTGGTGTACAGGAGGTCGTGGACTCGATCCCGACCCTGACGCCTGCTGCTGTGTATGTGGAGTTTTGCGGTATTTTTCTCTCCGTGATCGTGTGGATTTTTCTCCGGGTCGCCGGGTTTTTCCCTCCAGGTTTAGAATCAACATCGTGCGTTTAGAGTATCTGGCCGCTATAGATGTCCACACGACGAGCCGCTTCATTGAGGTGTCAGTGTGGCCAGGTCGCTTCTGCAAAATAACGGTGTCGCTCAGTGGACCCCACCTGGTAAGATTTTTAAAAAATAGTTTCGTTTCGTTTGCAGAGCTCCGTCTGTCCTTCCCCCACACCTTCGATTAGCACGATTGGCTACGTACGGTGCGAAAGAAGTCCAGCGTACATGCGTACACCTCAGCCTGGAACAGTGCGGAGACGCTGCCCCGAGGGTGATCTCTCTGCTTGCCTACGATGGCAGCAGCGCTGCGTTCTCGAGGAGCGCGACGCCAATGTTGAGATGTGCTGCTGGTCACGACGAGAGAGGGCTTCAGCAGAGGGAGAGAGTTCGAGTCGCTGGTAAATCCTCCTCCTCCGTTGGAGGAGCGCAGACCACAGGGGGTTATTATAGGAACCAGGGGCGGTTTCTTCATTAGGGCGATTGGGCGACGCACCACCAATGTCATTCAACCACAGAGTCACGCTAGCCGTCACTGTGCCTCTGGATATAGTCCAATCAGCGTCATGTCACGTTCTGTGGAGTACCGCCTCTTTTTGGGCGATTTCCCTCCGGCTGAGAATCGCCCCGAGTGGCCCCATAGACTTACATTCAAAGATGTTTGTTTTCGAACGGCGGGCGCTGCAATGCATTCTCTACGGCTTCCGGGAGGGCTCGCCCTAACGTGCTTACGTCATCATACGTGCTTACGTCATCATACGTAAGCACGTTTCAGTCAACAATATTATTTGTCGCCACCTAGTGGAATCTTTAATAAAAGAAACTGAGTGGATTGTAATAATAGTGAGTATAGAAACAAGATGTATTGTAAGAGTCACTTTATTTTTCATTAATATTAAAGAAGTGAAGTTGCCTTTACATGCTTAAGCTGTTAATGTATCCATTGCATGGGTGGACCTTATCCTTATCAATCATCCAGACATTTGCCCCCCCTGAGAGATTTTGCAGGAGCCGCCACTGGGTCACGGCACTCGGCGATTCTCTCGTTCAAGTCACGCAGGTAGACAAAGCCGTAGATCGCGACTTTTCCATCGCCACGCGAGCCATCGTCATCAGGTGCGGGACAGCAGCAGCAGCAGGAGGACTGCTGACATATAGGAGATAGAGCCGCTGCTGCAGCTGCTACTGCTGCTGCTGTTACTGCTGCTGCAGCTGCTACTGCTGCTGTTGCAGCTGCTGCAGCTGCTACTGCTGCTACTACTGCAGCTGCTGCTGCTGCTACTGCTGCAGCTGCTGCTACTACTGCAGCTGCTGCTGCTGCAGTAGTAGCTGCAGCTGTTGCAGCTGCTGCAGCTGTTACCGCTGCTGCTACTACTGCTGCTGCTGCTGTCGCTGCTGCTGCTGTTACTACTGCTGTTGCAGCTGCTACTGCTGCTGCTACTGCTGCAGCTGCTGCTACTGCTACTGCTGCTGTCGCTGCTGCTGCTACTACTGCTGCTGCTACTTTTACTGCTGTTGCAGCTGCTGCTATTGCTGCTACTGCTGCTGCTACTGCTGTTGCTACTGCTGCTACTGCTGCTGCTGCAGCTGCTGCTTCTGCAGTTGCAGCACAAGTAGCAGCAGTAGCAGCAGCAATCTTCAACGGGTGGGTCGGTGGTGATTGGCTTAGAGCTGGAGGGGGGAGTGGCTTAGAGCTGGAGGGGGAGTGGCTTAGAGCTGGAGGCGAGTAGCTGAGAGCACGTGGTGCACAGCACGTGTTGCAAAACACGTGCTACCGCTCCAGCTGTTGCTACATCCACGGAGGGTGACCCACAGATACAACTCCCGCCCGGCCGCCTTTGTCTCTCTCAGCGCCACACGCAGGTACAGGCTGCTGCTGCTGCTGCTGCTGGAGAGATCAGCTGTAGGTGCCAGGCTAGGTGCGCGTATCTCTAGAAGAAGAAGACGTGTCTATAGATGTGGCACGTGTCTCTAGATGTGTAGTTTTCGTCACTGCGAGTATCCACAATCGGTGGTGTTATTCTGTGAAGTTGTTGTTACTTCATGTTGACCCACGTGACTTCACCGAGTAGAGTAGGTGCACGTACAGAGCTGTCAAGCAGCACGTGCAGTAGGCCTCGGCAAGGTAAGGTAATTCTAGATTTGAAGTTTTCGTGACTGCAATGATTAATATTCTTAGGTTTTTTCGATAAAGTCACGTAGGTAAAAACATTAAAAAGTAAAATAAATAAAAATCACGACGTTTCGGAGGCAACACAAGCTTCCGTTTTCAGGTGGTACCGTCACAGCCACGACAGCTGTATCAAGTAAATGAGAGATTGCAGAAGCTACCACTCCGTTTATATAATGGTTATATAATGGTTATATAAACGGAGTGGTAGCTCCTACAATCTCTCATTCACTTGATACGGCTGTCGTGGCTGTGACGGTTCCACCTAAAGACGGAAGCTTGTGTTGCCTCCGAAACGTCGTGATTTTTTATTTTATTTTTTAATGTTTTTACCTACCTGGTGACTTTACCGAAAAAACCTAAGAATAAGGTAAGGTAATTTACCCTTGTTACCGGGTACAAGGGGTCAAGGTAAAGGGTAAAGATGTCGACATGCCAAGGGGTAAAGGTCAAGTGTGCAGGGTAAAGGTCGCTAGGAAGAGTTACCCGGTAGGGTAAAGTTAGCGTGAAGTGTTACGCGGTAAACACGGCGCTTTGTTTACCGCTAGAAGCTCCGTGGTGCAGTCTGTGGCCTCCGTATAATAAGTAATATTTGTAAAAACTTTTTTTAAACACGCTTTTATTAAATGTACTACTAGTAATGGCAGAACTCCCCAACGTAAGGGACCGTGGCCAATTACAGCCAACGTCAGTTGAGCGTGGACAATTAGACCCAAGCCGAAACATAACATGTAAAAAATAATGTTTCAAAATATGTTTTTTTTTTATTTTCAATGATAGAATATCGTGTTGTCATCAGTATGACATAAGTATACCAAGTTTGCTGTCGATATCACATTAGGAAGTGGGTTAAAATTGAGTTACAAGATTTGAAGATACAACAACAACAGACAGAGTGAGTTCAAAGAAAGCGTGTACAATTGCAATCATCGAGAATATTCTATATGTATAAAGCGTTCTACCTTAAAGCATTTACCGTTATAGACCTTGTTCATGTCGTAGTAGTTCCCCAGTAATTACCCTGTAATCGGGTCATTTGTATGGGCTAAGGGTAAAAGGTAGGGTAGAGTGATGGTATTGTGGTAAGGTAGAAGGTAAGGTAAAGGTAGAGTAAAGGTAGGCTCGTTGGTGTTGACCTTTTACCTGTTACCTTACCTGCTAAAGGGTCAAAGGTAATGGTAGAGTGATTGTATTGTGGTAAGGTAAAAGGTAGGGTAAAGGTAGGCTCGTTGCTTTTACCTTTTAACTTATACCTTACCTTGCCGAGGCCTACGTGCAGTGAAACCCTGGATTGCGATTAACTTGGTCTCGAGTGTTTTGCAAGATAAGCAATTAAAACAAATATATTGATCAACCAGCGAGGTCTTGCAATAGGAGAAGTTTCATTGTTAAAGTCGCACAAACAGATCCCAGTGAGCTCAGAGATGGCAGTGGTTCCGTTAGTGACAGTGAAAGACGGCCTACACAATAACCATCCTCCTCCTCCACTCATCTCCTCTCTCTCATCTCCACGATTACATTTAATGGATACATTTGATTACTTTACATTTAAATACAAATTTAAAAAAGGTACAGTATTTTGTAATGTCATCATGGGACCTCCTTTGCCAGTACCAAAATATACTAATAGGTTTTTTTTCCCCTTTTTTTTCTGGCAACAAAACTGACACCTTTAGCAAGGTTAATGTAAGCATGATGCCTTGCTAAAGGTGTCAGTTTTGTTGCCAAAAAAAAGGGAAAAAAACCTATTAGTATATTTTGTAATGAATCATTTTTTATATGAATATTTTTTGGGTTGTGAAACGAATCGTCTTGAGTTCCCATGATGTCTTATGGGGAAGTTCGCTTTGATACACGAGTTGCCTTGGATTACGAGCACGTTTCAGGAACAAATTATGCTCGCAATCCAAGGTTTCACTGTACTAGTAATCAATGCTCGATTGGTTTTTAACATAAATCGATTCTTCTACCGTTCAACAAAGGGGGGCGATTCTATGACTCAGTGATCGATATGTATCGATTATCGATTGTGTTGTGCGGGGAGCGGTGGGTGTAGTGGTCAGCGCTGCGTCGCGCTACGAACCCGGCGACCCGGGTTCGATTCCCGCTCACGGCCAACACCGTCAGTGGAGATTATCGGAAACCGGTCCTGGGCCTCCCCTAGGTCGACTGAGCCTCAACTGAGTACCTGGTGCGGTGTGTAGTAGTGAACATCGCTAGCACTGGGGAGACAAAGGCGGCCGGGCGTGGTGCTGGCCACCCACCCCCTCGTGTGCCACAGTGCCGGTAGCCTTCACAAGTGCTGCTGCTGCTACTCGCTAACAGCACTTGCCCCTGCAGTCTGATCCTGACCCTGACGACGGCTGCTGCTGCTGCTGCTGTAGCTGCTGTATGTTTGAAGTGTGTGTCTCTCTGTCTCTCTGCCAGGTGCCCCTCAGAGCACGACGAGATGCAGGAGGAGGTGGAGGAGGCAGAGCAGGAGATGAGGGGGGCTGGAGGTGGCGACCCTCAGAGAGGAAGGGGAGGAGGTAGTGAAGATGCCTGGGCCAGGATGTGGGCGGGTTGGGGAGGGTGGCGTGGGCTTGCCGGGGAGGGGGCCTTGTGCTCCTATGATGGTGATGGCGGCGGTAACTATAGCGGTGGTGGCTACGGTGGTGGCGGCGGAGGTGGCGGCGGTAACTATGGTGGTGGTGGTGGCGGCTATGGTAGTGACTATGGTGGTGGTGGCGGTGGTGGTGGTGGTAGTGGCTATGATGATGATGGTGATCCCACGATCGATGACGTGCTACAGAGACTCCAGCAGGTGCAGTGGGGAGATGTAGGAGGAGGTGACGGATCTGGTGGAGTTGAAGGAGGTGGAGATGGAGGAGGAGGTGACGGATCTGGTGGAGCTGAAGGAGGAGGAGGAGGTGGAGGAGGTGACGGATCTGGTGGAGCTGAAGGAGGTGGAGATGGAGGAGGAGTTGACGGATCTGGTGGAGCTGAAGGAGGAGGAGGAGGTGGACATGATTGGGCCAGGATGTGGGCTGGTTTGGGAGGGTGGAGTGGGCCTGGCAAGGAGGGCGTCTGGTGGCGCTATGATGGCGATGACGGTGGTGCCACGATCGATGAGGTCCTATGGAGACCCCAGCAGGTGCAGAGGGGAGACGTGGGAGGAAGGTGACGGATCTGGAGGAGCTGAAGGAGAAAGTGAAGGAGAAAGTGAAGGAGAACGTGAAGGAGGTGAAGGAGGAGGACAAGAAGGAGAGCTCCAACAGCAGCAGGTGGTGAGTGTGGTGGTGAGTGTGGTGGTCAGTGTGGTGGTGAGTTTGGTGGCTAGACCTAGGGGAGGCGGACCCACCGCTGACCCGGTGGGTCCCTGACCACTGGCCCGTCCGGACCTGGCCTTCCCCTCACAAGGACATCAGGCCGAGGGAACCTCAGGGTCCTAGCCCCACGACCACTGGCACCGCACTGAGCCCCGGCCCTCAGAAGGATGTCGGCGGCTTGGGGTCCAGGGTCTTCTTCTTCTTCTTGGTTCTTTCGGTAAAGTCGTCACGTAGAAGGGAAATAATAAAATAATAAAAATAAAACATAATAAATAATTCTCACGATGTTTCGGCCACAACGCAAGCAGCCGTCCTCAGGTGAAGACAGACCTGGTCTTCACCTGAGGACAGCTGCTTGCGTTGTGGCCGAATCGTGGTCTTCATCTGAGGACGGCTGCTTGCGTTGTGGCCGAAACGTCGTGAGAATTGTATTTTATTATGTTTTATTTTTATTATTTTATTATTTCCCTTCTATGTGATGACTTTACCGAAAGAACCAAGAAGATGAATCCCTGCTGCAGTCACGAAAGCTTTACATCGAAAGGTCTTCTTCTTCTCCAGGCGGTTTCTGGCTTCGGCTTGAGACGGACTGCCTCGCGCTCTCAGGGACCCGCCTTATATACTCTCCCTCCCTGAGGGGCGGGGCTCTGGGGGATCGTAGCAGCCCCCAGCCCCCCCTCCCCTCAGAGGGGTTCCAACCGCCGTTGGCCCGACTGGTCCGGACCGGTTCCTACCCCTCCCCCCCCCTGGTTGTGACGCGCGTGTGTCCATCATGGCCGCCACGCACGTGCTGTGTGACGGCCTTCGAAGCCAGCTAGAGATTTCCTCAGAATCTCATTAGCAAACCCCGCCCCCCCCCCTCTTCTCTTTTGTTTTTGGGTTTTTTAAATGACCTTTTAAGGCTTATCTCCTTGCCTGGTGTGGTTTGTGGAAGGCAGCTGCTGAGGGGTGAGGGTGGTTGTGGCGTGTTCGTTTGTGCCTCATGCTGCACCCCGATTGATTATTAAGAAAACAAATATTGGCAGAATTATTCCTAATCTCAATTTTGGAAAAAGGCCGATATATACAACATGGTGGTGAGCGCGGTGGTGAGTGCGGTGGTGAGTGCGGTGGTGAGTGGTGAGCGTGGTGGTGAGTGAGTGTACACTGAGTCTGTGTTCATGTTAAACTTGTATAGCGAACTGGCAGATGTTGATTTTCTCCCTGTCCCCTTCTCTCCCCACTCTCCTTCCAGCTGACTCACTGCCCAGTGAGTCAACCCGTGACCAATCTCCCCCCCAGGGGGAATCACTCCCTGGCGATGTTCCACCAGGCGCCTGTCAATCACCCCCAGCTGGTGGCCTTCCCGCAGCCTGGTCAACAGCTGAGTCACCCCGGGGTGATGAACCCCCAGATCAAGTACGGCTGGGTGAGCCACCCCCCCCAGCTGATCTACCAACAGCTGGGTCAACCTCCCCAACTGACTCACCCCTCCCAGGTGATATACCCACCACTGACTCACCCCCCCCAGGTGATTTACCCACAACTGACTCACCCCCCCCAGGTGACTCACCCCTCCCAGGTGATTTACCCACAACTGACTCACCCCCCCCAGGTGCATCAACCCCCCCAGGTGCTGTACCCATATTGGGTGGTGAGGGATCGTTAGGGGGTTACTGCCATGCCCAGGAAGCGACGCTAACTACAAAATATGAAGATGTAACAGATACAGCCTGGGGTGTCAACAAACCTGCAGTGTTGTATGTTTTGTGATGTTTAAAAAGTTTTATTGAATACAGAAATGTAACAGATGCAGCGTGGATTTGTTGTATGTTTTGTGATGTTCAAAAAGTTTGATTAAATACAGAAATGTAATAGATACAGCGTGGATTTATGTTGTATGTTTTGTGATGTTCAAAAAGTTTGATTAAATATGGAAATTTAACATATACAGCGTGGATTGACGTATATTTTGTGATGTAAACAGTTTTATTAAATATGTAAATGTAACAGATACACCTGGGTCTGCCCCGTGACCTCCTGCCAGCGGGCATTCGACACTTCACGTTCTCTCATGGTGCACATAGCCTGGCACAAGCGTCGTGGTGACGTCACCGCCACTTAGTGGCGAATGGCGGTTGTTGTTGTTGTTGTTGTGTCTCTGTGTCTGTGTGTGCGTAAGTCCATGTGTGTGTGTGTGAGTCTGTGTGTGTGTGTGTGAGTCTGTGTGTGTGTGTGTGAGTCTGTGTGTGTCAGTCCATGTGTGTGTGTGTGAGTCTGTGTGTGTGAGTCTGTGTGTGAGTCTGTGTGTGTGTGTGTGAGTCTGTGTGTGTCAGTCGATGTGTGTACAGCAATGTGTGTGTGTGACAGTCCATGTGTGTGTGTGTGAGTCTGTGTGTGTCAGTCGATGTGTGTGTGTGTGAGTCTGTGTGTGTCAGTAGATGTGTGTCAGTCCATGTGTGTGTGTGTGTGTGAGTCTGTGTGTGTCAGTCGATGTGTGTACAGCAATGTGTGTGTGTGTGACAGTCCATGTGTGTGTGTGCGTCGATATGTGTTTGTGTACGTCCAAATGTATGTCTATGTGTGTAGATCCATGTGTGTGCGTGAGTCGCTGTGTATGTGTAAGTCGATGTGTCTGCGTTGGTCCATGTGTGTGTAAGTCCATGTGTGTGTGTGTGTAAGTCCATGTGTGTGTGTGTGTGTGTAAGTCCATGTGTGTGTAAGTCCATGTGTGTGTGTGTAAGTCCATGTGTGTGTGTGTGTGTGTCAGTGACTGCCTGTATCTATGGGGAGCGGTGGTGCAGCGGTTAGCGCGCTGCGCTACGAACCCGGCGACCCAAGTTCGATTCCCGCTCACGGCCAAGACCAGTGACGATTATCTGAACCGGTCCCGGGCCTTCCCTAGGTCGACTCAGCCTCAAATGAGTACCTGGTGCGGTGCGTAGTAAACATCGTCACTGGGGAGACAAAGGCGGTCGGGCGTGGTGCTGGCCACCCACCCCCTCGTGTGCCGTGCCGGCCTTCATAGGTGCTCGCTAACAGCACTTGCCCCTACAGTCTGTCAAGGCTACACGGGGGATCTTTGTCTTTGTATCTATACCCCAAGATGAGGTTTCACTAATAAAACTAAGGATTTAACTCAAAGAGCTGACGAGTTCAAGTGAGCTCGACGCCAACATTGTTTGAATATTTCTATTTATCAAGTGTTAGCCAACACAAGGCTCCAATAACCCAGTCAATGCAAAGACAAAATATCAACTCTGAAATGTATAAAGGATGTGTACCAAGAGCACATTGCGGGAAACAATTCGGGTGAAGTGCGTGTCACAGAGGTCGCAACCGGGTACCCGATACCTGTACCCTACCCGATACCCGGCTAGCCGCGAGTCACTGGTGAGTCACTGGTGAGTCACCGTTTGTCACTCATTTCGGGTAGGGAACGGGTAGGGAACGGGTAGGGAACGGCTACCCGTACCCGGCCGTGTATGGGTACGGTTACCCGTTTGCGACCCTGGTGCGGCCGGGTATGGGTACGGGTAGGCCGTGAGTCACTGGTGAGTCACCGTTTGTCACTCATTTTGCAACGTCTTGTCTCTTCTCACGATTCAAGTTCCTAGAATCAACCCACCCGCGCCTGCAACATGGCTTCATCCCAGAGGTCGCAATCAGGTACCCGATACCCATACCCTACCCGTACCCGGCCGGGTACGGGTTGGGTACGGGTACGGCCGGGTACGGATACGGGTACCCGTTTGCGACCCTGGTGCGGCCGGGTACAGGTAAGGAATCAAAACCCGTTTGCGACCTCTGGCGTGTCATGGACAGTGGTGGCGGGTTTGACGACACATTCATATGTTTGCTATCTAACCCAACGAAACTCTAATATGGATTAATCACGTCCAGTCTAAATTCACCGCTGAATGAAATTCGTTTTTATTGTACTCAACAGCAGAGACATGCCCATCAACTCCAGCAATGAGACCAGCAAAATACACATTTTAAATACACGGCATTTGTTGTAAGAATCAATGACATATTGGGTTCAATATTTAACTCATGGATCCTTCACCAATTAGAAGCGTGCGTTCGTGCCATGACACCTGCACCTACTCGCAACCCACAATGCAACACTGTTGGCTACGTAGAGTGCGAAAAAAGTTCAACGTAGACACAAACAGGCGGTCGTGTTTGAGGCGAAGGTGATTTTGTAACGGAAGTGGATTTATATTGTTTGGGTCATTCGGTAAAGTCACGTAGATAGGTTCAATAAATAATAAAATAAAAACTACGACGTTTCGATCGCAACACAAGCGATCCTGATGACGACGGAAACGTCGTAGTTTTTTTGTTTATTTATTAAAACCTATCTACGTGAAATCTTGACTTAGAGCTTTCGTGACTGCAGGAATCATACTCTCTGGGTCTTTTGGTAAAAGTGACGTGGGTAGAAAAATATTTTTTTAAATCACGACGGCAACACGAGCAGTTGTCTTCAGGTGAAACAAATGCAGCAGGCGGACTGCTGAGGCAGGAAGACATACAGCGAGAGAGCTACTGCAGCCAGAGGTTCTATCGGTGTGAGATGGGTACAACCCAAGGGTACGTGGGCGGGGCTAGAGATAGAATTTGCAAGTCAGTGTAAGATCACAAAGCCGGCTATACCTTGGCCATTGCATTGCTAGAGATTAGCGTGTCAATGTGTTAATGTAACTCCCGCAGCAGCGGCCGTGTGAATGAGACACATTCAGCCTATTAAACAACGAAGGGAGGAGCAGCCGTGTTAGTGAGACATTCAGCCTGTGAATGTTAAAGACATTTAACAAGGTCATGGAACTCAGAGAGTCGGAAAAAAACCGCGAACATCGGCTTGTTGTTCCCGTGAGCGGGAATCCAACTCGGGCTGTGCCGTGTTCGGCAGCTAACCGCCATCGCGCGGATCCCTCACCTCGAATGTCCATCCGAGAACCCTCCGTATCGCTCGCGCCAAGCCCATGTTTCCGCCCATCTGTACCACTCTTTGCCTCAACTGGTCCCTGGCCCTCGCTTCCCACCCATCTCCCCTCCCCCCCACCTCCCCCCCTCCATGTCCACCCCTCGCTCCCCCCCCTTCTCCCCTCCCCCCCCACCTCCCCCCCACCATGTCCACCCCTCTGTCTCACTCCTTCTCCTCTCGCCCGCATCGCTCCCTCTCGCTCTCTACCCCTCACGGCCTCCCCGCCCCCTCTATCCGCCCTCCACCTGTCCACGTCCATTTGTCCGACGTCTCTCATCCTGGCGCCCTCCTCTCTCTGCCTGAGCATCTCGCCTGGCGGTCTCTGTCTTGCCTCCTGACCTCCACCCCTGCCACCGGCACCAATGGCCCTGTCCGCAGCTTCTCTTTCCCTCGCTACTCGCCGGGCCAACGCTCGCTCTCCCCTCTGCCTGGCCGGGTCTCTCTCGCCCCCCCGCCTCTCCCCCTCTCCCCTTATTCGACCTCCGTCACCCGCTGGTCCTCTCCTTCCTCCCCCATCCCTCCGTCTCCCCTCTCCTCTCTCCATCGCGGTACTCGGACTCCTTCTGAAGCCTCTCGCAGCGTCTTGTCCGGTGGGGGGGGGGGGGGGGGGGTAGAGACGCAGTGCGCACGCCTCCTGTAATGTGACACCACCACCATCACCGTCAACACAAATGTAATGGGTTCCGGAGACACTTGTAGAGGTGACTTCTTTATTACAATACAACACTCCAACACTCCTGATACTCTGTTACAGCCTAGGGACACAGCCTAGATACACAGCCTAGATACACAGCCTAGATACACAGCCTAGCGACACAGCCTAGGTACACAGCCTAGGTACACATCCTAGATACAAAGCCTAGGTACACAACCTAGCGACACAGCCTAGGTACACAGCCTAGCGACACAGCCTAGGGATACAGCCTAGGTACACAGCCTAGGTACACAGCCTAGGTACACAGCCTAGCGACACAGCCTAGGTACACATCCTAGGTACACAGCCTAGATACACTGCTCTGGCTACGCTCTGGGGTCCTCCGGCTACAATTACCCTAGGGGAGGCTACCTGACCCGACCCAGCCAAGGTGCGGGTCTAGACTCTGGCTTCCTCGGAACTCGCCCTTACACGGACGTAGAGCCGGGAGTCCCAGAGTCCCACCACTGGCCCGCACAGCGTCCACACAACGCTGTGACTGAGGAGCGGCGCTTGTTTCAGTCGTGAACAAGGTATACAAGCAAGGCGTCGTATCCCAAGCAAGACGTCGTATCCCAAGCAAGATGTCGTATCCCAAGCAAGACGTCGTATCCCAAGCAAGATGTCGTATCCCAAGCAAGACGTCGTATCCCAAGCAAGATGTCGTATCTCAAGCAAGACGTCGTATCCCAAGCAAGATGTCGTATCCCAAGCGAGATGTCGTATCTCAAGCAAAACGTCGTATCCCAAGCAAGACGTCGTATCTCAAGCAAGATGTCGTATCCCAAGCAAAACGTCGTATCCCAAGCAAAACGTCGTATCCCAAGCGAGATGTCGTATCCCAAGCGAGATGTCGTATCCCAAGCAAGACGTCGTATCCCAAGCAAAACGTCGTATCCCAAGCAAGACGTCGTATCCCAAGCAAGATGTTGTATCTCAAGCAAAACGTCGTATCCCAAGCAAGACGTTGTATCCCAAGCAAGACGTCGTATCCCAAGCAAGACGTCGTATCCCAAGCAAGACGTCGTATCCCAAGCAAGACGTCGTATCCCAAGCAAGACGTCGTATCCCAAGCAAGACGTCGTATCCCAAGCAAGATGTCGTATCTCAAGCAAAACGTCGTATCCCAAGCAAGACGTTGTATCCCAAGCAAGACGTCGTATCCCAAGCAAGACGTCGTATCCCAAGCAAGACGTCGTATCCCAAGCAAGACGTCGTATCTCAAGCAAGATGTCGTATCTCAAGCAAGACGTCGTATCCCAAGCAAGATGTCGTATCTCAAGCAAGACGTCGTATCTCAAGCAAGATGTCGTATCTCAAGCAAGATGTCGTATCTCAAGCAAGACGTCGTATCCCAAGCAAGACGTCGTATCCCAAGCAAGATGTCGTATTATGGGGACCTCATTTGCCAGTAAAAAATATGATAATTGGTTCTTTACCCTTCTATCTGGCAACAAAACTGACACCTTTTTGCAAGGAGTCATGTTTGCATAGACCGCAATACCTGCAGTCATAAATACAAACAAAAGACATAACTCTGATAATGTGCACTGTCCTTGAAGTTGATTGGTCCACACCCGAGACAGCTTTCCTTCGAGCCTAGTCTCATATGGGTTGGACCAGATGACGCCAAAAGGCGCACAACTCAAGGACAATGCACCATCAGAGTATGAGAGCTCGGGGCAAGCATCTACACTATGGGGACCTCATTTGCCAGTAAAAAATATGATAATTGGTTCTTTACCCTTCTATCTGGCAACAAAACTGACACCTTTTTGCAAGGAGTCATGTTTGCATAGACCGCAATACCTGCAGTCATAAATACAAACAAAAGACATAACTCTGATAATGTGCACTGCCTTTTGGCGTCATCTGGTCCAACCCATATGAGACTAGGCTCGAAGGAAAGCTGTCTCGGGTGTGGACCAATCAACTTCAAGGACAGTGCACATTATCAGAGTTATGTCTTTTGTTTGTATTTATGACTGCAGGTATTGCGGTCTATGCAAACATGACTCCTTGCAAAAAGGTGTCAGTTTTGTTGCCAGATAGAAGGGTAAAGAACCAATTATCATATTTTTTACTGGCAAATGAGGTCCCCATAGTGTAGATGCTTGCCCCGAGCTCTCATACTCTGATGGTGCATTGTCCTTGAGTTGTGCGCCTTTTGGCGTCATCTGGTCCAACCCATATGAGACTAGGCTCGAAGGAAAGCTGTCTCGGGTGTGGACCAATCAACTTCAAGGACAGTGCACATTATCAGAGTTATGTCTTTTGTTTGTATTTATGACTGCAGGTATTGCGGTCTATGCAAACATGACTCCTTGCAAAAAGGTGTCAGTTTTGTTGCCAGATAGAAGGGTAAAGAACCAATTATCAAGATGTCGTATCTCAAGCAAAACGTCGTATCCCAAGCAAGACGTTGTATCCCAAGCAAGATGTCGTATCTCAAGCAAGGCGTCATATCTCAAGCAAGGCGTCGTATCTCAAGCAAGACGTCGTATCCCAAGCAAGATGTCGTATCCCAAGACATTTTTTTTCTCGTCAAAACACGACGCGTACCAAATTCGACGTATTCCAAAGTGGTCGTATACCGAGGTTTGACTTTATAGTCACCGGAGTCTCACCTGCGAGTGGCACCACCTGACGCTCTGGCTCCCCACGTGGCTTAGAGCCTCGAAAGCTCCGTGACTCCTGTGTGGTGATACAAAGACAAAGATCCCCCACCGTGTAGCCTTCACAGACTGCTGGGGCAAGTGCTGTTAGCGAGAAGCACCTATGAAGGCCGGTCCACGAGGGGGTTGGTGGCCAGCACCACGCCCGACCACCTTTGTCTCCCCAGTGCTAGCGATGTTTACTGCACACCATGACACCGGGTACTCATTTGAGGCTGAGTCGACCTAGGGGAGGCCTTGGACCGGTTCAGATAATCGTCACTGCTGCTGGCCGTGAGCGGGAATCGAAGCCGGGTCGCGAGGTTCATAGCGCAGCGTAGCGCTAACCACTACACAGACACATATACAGACACACATCTACACAGACATACACACATACAGACACACACACAGACACACGTGTTACACACACACACACACACGTGTTACACACACACGTTACACACACACACACACGTTACACACACACACATTACATACACACACGTTACATACACACGTTACATACACACACACACGTTACATACACACACACGTTACACACACACACACGTTACACACACACACACGTTACACACACACACGTTACACACATACACACGTTACACACATACACACGTTACACACATACACACGTTACACACACACACGTTACACACACACACGTTACACATACACACGTTACATACACACACGTTACATACACACACGTTACATACACACACGTTACATACATACACACACACGTTACACACACACGTTACATACACACATACACACGTTACATACACACACCACACTACACACACACGTTACATACACACACGTTACATACACACACGACATACACACACGTTACATATGTAGAGGTGTAATTGTGTATGGGCACGGATGGCTAACAAACACAAGGGGCGTGGTTAGGGCCGTACACAGAGGAGGTGCTCACACCGACGTCCGCACCTGCTTCCCCCACGGGCCCCTCCCGGGGGGCCGAGTGCTATAAAAGGTGGTGAGCAGGAGGGCTCGAGGTCGAGTATTAGCTTAACCAGCGAAGAGTGAAGACCAGCTAGAATAGGCCCCGGAGCTCCCCTGGCTCGCTGTCCTTGTCAGGGCCGACCAGGTCAAGCCGGTGGCGTGGCCCCGAGAGCCCAGACTGACGTTCTTATAAGAGCCGGTCTGGAGACTCAGGGTGCCGGGATCCCAGCTTGACCAGGGCTGGGATAGGTAGCCTCCCCTAGCTCCGTAGTGGAGGACTCAGGCGTAGGTTAGCGGGGTTAGATGTTGTGTCTCCCTGTTAGACGAGTGAAGGGGACGATACCCCTTTAAGTGCTGTGTGTACTCGTTACTGTGCACAAGTTGGTGTTAATAAATAAGTGTGCCTCCGACCCCGTCGTCAAAGCCTCCTGAATACTTACTACATCTGGGGTCAGAAGTGGACGTTCAACGATGGACACACGAGGGACGACACGTACTAGGGAGTCGGAGATGGAGGACATCTCGGCCGAATCGGCACCAGAGATGGCCGAGGTCGGATCGGAGCAGCCGGGGCCGAGTACACCCGCGCCGCTACGACAGGAAGGGAGGGATGCGTCGGCCGAGGGACTTCGGCTGGCTCACTCCCGCCTGGCGGAGTTGCTCTACGCTGCAGCCGCCATGTTGGAGGAGATCACGCGGCTGGGGGCTGGAGGGGCTGCGCGGGACGACGACGGCAGCCGACGCGCGGCGCCATTTCCTGCCACCCCGACGCGGCTCGCGGTTAAATTTCCCGCCATCACTACAGTGGGAGCAGAGGGCGGGGCCGGCCCGCGTCAGGTGACTGCTGAGGGCCAAGCACAAGCCGTGACATCATCAACACCGGCCAGCGCGTCAACAACGGAGCGACCGGCGATGCCATGCTCGCAGCCCGCCCACACTGTAACGTCTGCTGGGAACGACGGAGCGTGATCCACAGCCACGGACGTCGCGTTACAGCAGCAGCGACTGCCGCCTCTCAAAGAATTCGTGGGCGCGGACGGGGACTGGGGCGGCTTCAAGAGACGGTTCATCGCTCATCAGGAGATGGCGAACTGGACGGACGCCGAAGCACTACGCGCGCTGCCGGCGATGCTGGACAACGACGCCCTGGCTACCCTCACCTCGGCGCCTAAGGAAAAGCGCGCCACGCTGCACTTGGCGCTGCAGGTGCTGTCAGCTGTCTACGGCCCGCCTTCGGACTGCAGGCAGCTGTTCCACGATCGTCATCGGGGCGCCAACGAATCGCCTCAGGCCTTCCGGACGGCTCTCCTGGCCCTGGCGAAGGCAGCTTTTTCCCGCGGATGGACGAGGAGGGAGTGGACGCTATGGTGGCTGAAAAGCTGTTGCTAATCGTGGACGAGCTGGACGTCGCCGTCTTGGCTCAAGACGACAAAGAGATGTCTTCCTTGCTAGTCGCGCGCCACATCCACGGGGGCTTGCGGTCCCTGCGTCGCAAGGCCGCCAAGGGGGTGGCCGGCCATGCCATGGCGGCTACCACCCTCCCATCGGAGGAGGTCTGCGGGTGGAGCGGCGGGGGGAATGGAGATCGGCGGGACCACAGGCTCGGAACGGACCGAGCCGCCAGGAGCAGCCCAGGCCATCTGGGGCGCTCACACGCTGCTACAACTGTGGCCTTCAAGGCCACGTTGCTTCAGGATGCCGGGCTCCCCGTCAGCGCGGGGCGACACCTCGTCAGGACGCCGCGCCGTCTCCACCCAAGCTCCAGCAGAGAAATACGGCGAGTCGTGGCACCTCACACGTTTGGCCCATGCACACATCCGACACACACTCACACGCTGAAACGAACAGGGCTCGTAAATCGACGGCCGTTGCGTCGGATTGTTCTGAAATGCGGCGAGCGCTCCAACCGGGTCAGTGGTCGGAGCTCGCCCATCGTGTCGTTGCAGCGTCGGCGGGATCGTCGGTCGTGGTCGGTCATATTGATGGGGTAGAGGTGCGGATTTTAATTGACACAGGAGCATCGGCGACCATTATATCTGATTTGATTTATAACATTCTTCCCGTTCAAAGTCGTCCCTTGATCCCCGCTGACATGCCATGCTATGCTGCTAACGGGGGCTCGCTGGGCATCATTGGGCAAATCCGCGCCAAAATTTGCATTGGAGACATTAAATTATCCGGCCCTGTTTTGGTTTCCTCCTCACTGGCGGTTCCGTGCCTGTTGGGGACGGATTTCTTGGCCAAAATGCCCATTCGTATCTTGATCGACCAGGGGTGCATCGAGCTCCCGTCGGGCTGACGTGTTACATTTTTGTCTTCCCCGCCACGGAGCGTCGGGCGTTTGCGACCGTGCAGGTGCTCGTGGCAAAAACTGTGCGCGTACCCCCGGGGGCTCAGATGCTCGTCCCTCTTAGGTTGCGTCGGCCGTTTGCTGAGGGGGTTGCGGATCGGGGGGTCTTGTTGGGACCATCTCGAGCCGGGGTCAATGGACCCGATTTGATAGCGGCTCAGACCATGGTGAAAGGGGATGGGACCCCTTCATTGCAGTCCTTAATGTGAGATCGCGAACGGCCGTGGTTCCTCAAGGGACCGTGCTTGCACACGCAACACCGACACCCTATGAGGAACCTCTCATGGGTCAGGTGAGCACCGATCCTCCGTCGTCACCACATTCTGACTGTGATGACGGATGGCTGGATGCGCTTTGCGCGGGATCAGTGGACCTGTCCGACTCACAGCGTGAGGGCCTGCGAGTTCTCCTGAAGGAGTTTGCCGACGTTTTTAGTCGACACAAATTTGATATTGGTTGTACTAAATTGCTGCGACACCATATTGACACGGGTGACAGCGCGCCAATCCGCCAAAATACCTTTCGGTTGAGTCCCGCCGAAAAGGATCATGTCAAATCGGCCGTTGACGACATGCTAGCCACCGATATCATATCTCCTTCCAACAGCCCGTGGGGCACAGCGATCGTTTTGGTGAAAAAACACGACGGCTCACTGCGGTTTTGTGTCGACTTTCGCCGGTTGAACAAAATTTCAGTAGCCGACGCGTACCCGCTTCCTCGAATGGATGAGTCGCTTGATGCCTTGGCGGGGGCGCGATTCTTTTCCACCCTGGATTTACTTTCTGGATTCTGGCAGCTTCCTCTGGATGACGAATCTAAACCTAAGACGGCTTTCCGTACACCGCACGGCCTTTTCCAATTTAACCGCTTGCCGATGGGCTTACATTCTGCGCCGGCAACTTTTCAGTGGTTAATGGAACTGGTCTTGGCGGGCTTACAATGGGATTCGTGTTTAATTTACTTGGACGATGTCATCGTCTTTAGCAAAACATTGGAGCTGAAACACACGTGGCAAGGTACATGTGGAATTGAGCATCGGGCTTGCATTTCTTTTTGACAGAGGCATAACAACTATAAAGTCGTTTTGATCTCACAAACGGCTTACCCATAACACGTGGGTTATCGATGTGTAACGGGTTCCGGAGACACTTGTAGATGTAACTTCTTTATTACGATTCAACACTCCAACTCTCCAACAGTCCAACACTCCAACTCTCCAACACTCCAACACTCCAACTCTCCAACAGTCCTGATACTCTGTTACAGCCTAGGTACACAGCCTAGGTACACAGCCTAGATACTCTACTCTGGCTACGCTCTGGAACTCGCCCTCACAAGGTCGTAGAGTCGGGAGTTCCAGAGTCCCACCACTGGCTCTCACAGCATCCCAGGGTCCTCCGATGGCTGGTCTTGGGTCTTGGGTCTTGAGCTACGACTGGCCCTGATCGTCCAGGGAGCTCCGCTTTTATGCCCAGTCCCCAACGAGGGGTGGGGCCGTGTGCGCCCCCAGATATCCCACAGAGCACACACAGCCCCCCCTTTGGCGGCGCCAAGGGGATTAAGCGCCTGGGAACTCAACGCCTGACGCCAAGAGGCTTAAGCGTCTGACCAGCCTGGGAACTCACGCCTGGTGCCAAGAGGCTTAAGCGTCTGGACCCGCCTGGGGTCCCTGAGCCCCCAGCAGCCCCTCCCTTCTTATGTCACTACAGATACACTGATACGCATTTCTAAATAATCTCAACTCGCAAAACCCATCCATCCAGTTCACCATGGAAGTGGAAGCTGACATAACATTACCATTTCTAGATATTCTGCTCGGACGGGGTAGAAATGGTAAAATAACATACTGATGCCTATCTGAATGCAGTCACACCATCACACCGCACAGAATACTGCTCTTATCAAGACACTCATTCATTGAGCTAAAAAAGTATCAGATGGTGACAGTCTGAGAAGTGAAATTCAATATGTTAAGGAAGCGCTGCAAATGAACGGCTACAATGATGCACAAATCAACAAAGCATTGAATACCAAAACCAAATCAAGTAATTCAAACAATCAAAATACCGTACATTGCGGGAGTAACTGATAAACTAGCCAGATGTTTGGAAAAACAAAACATTCGAGTCATTTGTATCTGGTACAAAAGATGTATTACCGAAGCTATCAACAGAAGGTGTGTTCAGGATCAACTGCACGTGTGGTAAATGTTATGTTGGGCAAACAGGACGAAGATCAGCACG